>NW_011887741.1:926907-1053129 GCF_000806365.1 Fopius arisanus | reverse complement strand
AAAAAAAGTGCACAGGGTACATTCAAGTACTCAATGAGTACAATCCAAACCAACAAAAAAAAGTTAAATTTTTCAAACTTCGATGCCAACTTCACATAGCTGCTACTATTCTGTGAAGAGTGCCGGGTAAAATGTTGAAAAAAAAGAGTTCTTTCTTTCATTGGATGCCGTCAGTTGGATCGAACCACTCGAATTTTCGTTCACCTCTGGGTCCAGATTTTCCTCTTCACCCAATAGATCTTTTCTCTCCCGGGACCCGCGCCATTCCCGAGTATTACCCCTCCATTCACCCTCAAATCTCCTCTCAAATTTCCCCTCAAATTCACCCTCGAATCCCCTCTTGAATTCCCCTTCTGCCCCCTCGATAAATTCCAATGGAGCCGGAAGCAACCCTCAGCGAAATCGAATTAAAAAAGTTTCGATTCTCACGCGATAAAAAAAAAATCGATGGGACGATATCCAATGAAGTGATTGAGTCTCGCTTTTCCGCATGAATGCAGCTTATTATAAAGCAAGAGAGTATTGGTGAAAGGCGGATGGATGCATGTGGAATCGAGAGTCAACTCGCGAATCTACTGATAATGAACCGGCGCCTTCGCCTCGCCGGACGCCTCTGGAATCCAGCCAGATCTTTGCTTTTATTATTCCTCTTATTTTATTTATAAGCACGAGATGGAAATTTTTTTGGGTGTCACGTGGTGCCGCAGGGCTTGGAGCGTGCGAATTAATTGGAATTACAGAGGAAAAACAAATCTCTCGTTTAAGATTAAAATCATGAATTTTTACAAATTCAAAATTTTTCTGATCATCTGAATTTTCAATTATTTAAAAATTCAATTGAATGATATCTCGATTTTTCACAATAAAATTTGAAGCAATAAGACATTTTCAGAGAATTTGAAAAAAATTTTTAACGCTTCCATAAATTTCTCATCATTAATTGAGAGTTTCAATGATTGCGGTAGTAATTATTTCTTCTATTCGGTCGACTGTTTCACCTCATTGAAACCCCGCACTCCTCACAAATTCATCTCACAGTTCCACGGGCACTTGATTTTTTCAACATTTGCACTCACATTGTCCCGGTTTTTTTTTCGGTCCTCAGAATTGTCACGAGTCTATTCATTTCCACCTCTTGTCCCCAAGAGTGGCAGTTGGTCCCCTGACAATTTCATCTTTACCATTCCCATTGGCCTCTTTTCCCCCAGTCAGCAGTGCAGATGTAGGTATAATTAAAAAATCGTAATTACCTTGATTAAACAGAGTGCTATTAATTCCCATAAGGAGAGTATAACTGGGGTACTGTGGAAAATTAAGGTAGGATTCTCTCGATATTCTGGGCAATGGCCACTCCGGAAAACGGAAGCCGATAGGGTTGAGGTATGGTACGACTATTCCATTCTGTTTCATGTACCTTGGAGAATGCTCGGTTTTACCTCTTCGATTCAATTCTTTTGTACGTTGGAGTAAACGCGTTGTACAGTCTCTTGTGACGTGAGCAGGTCAATAAGCTTCTTTGAGACTCCGATAGCCACATTCTTTATCTGTTTCCATTCTTCTCCTCTTGGACATGTCTTTTCGCCTCGTGATAACGTCCATGAGGTAATATCTGCTTTTTATTCATCACGGTGGAGAAATAGTTTCACTGTGAAAATACCTCGGAGCATCAGGGAGAAGAATATATATATTGTTTAAATAATTGACGGTTTCCGTTAATTCTCAGGAATCTTCCATTTCTAAGGTGAAATTCCTTTAATTTTTCGTTGCACTAGGTAATTACAACATGTCGTTGTTATGGTAGTTCGGAGAGTTGTCGGGAAAATTATTCAATTAAAAATTTTCAATAATGGGTAATGGTTTGGGATGTGAATAATGAAAAGTTGGATAACGTCCATGAATAAACTCAAACTGGGAATTTAGGGTAATGAGAATTTTCAGTAATCAGGATAAAAATTGAAGCAATTTTCTGTGGAAATGTAAATGTTGAAAAGTGTTTTCAGTTTTTTGATGTGGAAAATGCATGCAATATTAAATTAACCACTCTTAATCCCCTGAAAATCTAGGATAAACTTCCCTTGACTGTACGAAGAATGTAAAGTTTAATGAAATCATTTATTAATGCTAAGTACTACCGAAAAATAAGCTATGCTTGAGTTATTCAGCCAATGAGAAAATTCAGAGGTTGAATGTAGTATGTGAATTCAAAAGTAATCCATTCAGAATTATCAAACAACAATTCCCAGGAATTTTCACATTCTTCAGGAAAATTATGGACGTAGTGCGAGTTTTCATGAGTCTATCTATATTCGCGTGAAATTCCTTGTAAAATACTATGTTTACTCCCAAAAGCCCATGACTTTGTAAAACACCTTTGCGAGTTCAATAGAATATCGACAGCTTCAACAAACTTCCGCGGCACTAAAAAATAATAGATATGTCAGAGTAATTATTTACAATTTTCCAATAAATTGTTACACTCAGGACAATTAATTTAATTTAATTTTCACCCTAGAAACCTAAACGATATATGTAATGTTGAGGACTTTCCGGAATTTCCCAAAAATTGTCTTCCTAAAATCAATAATAAATTTCGCCGAGTCAATCTCTGTCGCGAAATCATCCAAGCCCCAGTTATCACTCGAAAAACCTCTGACATTGTCCTCTCACTCAATTTATCCCCGACGTAATAACAATTTTTCATCCCCGATGTTTCTCTCCCCGGAAAATGAAGAAAAATGTATGTAAATTTCAATGTTCCGAGCGATGAAAAATCCCTCCACTGAATTATGCCTCTCGAGAAAATTATTTCCCCCCTCACCCCCTAGCGAAGACATGGGCTTTTTATTTCTCAACGAATAAAAGGAAAATATGCTTTTTCTTCTTATTTTCATTTATCTCCGTCTCTTTGTCTTTGGGATTTCTTTCACCGAGTGCGCACGCGACTCGATCTTCTGGTCTCTTCCATAATATAAGGGGACCGGGTTTTGAAACCCGTCTCTCTCATTCCAACGGGTTTCCAATGTTGCTTGAAGCCTTCAAGCAGGTGCGCCGGATGCATTCTGTGCATACCAGCCTCTTCGAGTCTTGTCCTCATCCAGCATCACTTCGACCTTCCCCCCACCTCCCATTCTTCCACAAAAAAAAATATATCCAAAAAATTATATCTCGCGTACATGTGACATTTTCCCCCCAGAATATATATCTAATATATAAATTCATTATGAGAAAATTTTTATTTTTTATTACGAGATATTTGAAAAAAAAAATTATATTGAAAAAATACTTTCCCGCGACTTCACCCAATTTGAATATTATTATACTGAGACTGGAAAATATCTCGAAATTACAAGTTTCATTTAGAAGTTTCCTGTGGAACGGTAATCGCGTAATTGCATGACGTAACAATCACGGAAGTTTAGTCCATTGTCCGAGTAACACGTTGATCTTCTCAGGAGTTCGGGACATACGGCTTTCCTTCTAATAAATTAATAAATGATAACATAATCGACATTGTTAGGGCTGCTTATTCATAAGTAAATTATAGGAGTACGTCCTTTCAGGGAGTGCCCTGATCATCCCGCGATTGAGCATTTGCAATGCTTCCTGGTGATCAGAAGAGTAAGAAAAAAAAATTTCTACTTCCAGGAAAAATCCAAAATTGTGAGAGAAAAATTCTTGTAAAATTCACTTCATAATTCACGGAATAACATTTCCCTTCAAAATTGAAAGTCTTTCACTTGAATTTCTCGTGGAATTTTTTTTTTACATAATTCTTGATTCCCGCAGACATTTTCATTTGAGATGAGTGAAGTTTTACGGGAATTGAATGAAGACAGCTTCCAAAATTTCCCATGCAGATGAATTATTAAATCATCAGCGTGAAAGTGAAATATCTCTGTTCTAACATGTGGAATAATAGAGTGTCCAATTGAAACAGAGTTTTGCGGAATGAAATGGGAGAGTTATGAAATAGGAGAGAAGAATAATGATGAAATCAGAGTGTCAGTTAGAATAGTTTTAATGAGTTAATGTGAACTGAATACCACGTAACAGCAGTTGGAAACAACAGCTTCTCAATTTCTGAACTTTAAACATTCCCTTTCTCTTCCTTCATGCGCACCAATTTTCATTTCGTTTTAACATGAAATCAACCGATTTCCTCAAAAAAATTTTATAAGTCTTTTCCCTTCGATATTAATATAATTAATATAAATTAATAATAACAGTAATAACAATTTATTCATTATCTTTAATTATCATTCAAATATCAATTATCTGGTCAATTTTTTAGTGAGGAATTATTGTCAGGGTTATTATCGGGTTATCGATTTATTCTGAAGGAAAATGGTACAAAAATTTTCACTCTTGGATATTTTGTTTGGAAAACTCAAACAAACAGAATTTTATTTGCGTTTATAGTTGGTACACATCGGTATCGGGTTTTTCGGAGCCTCCGGCAACGAGAAATTTGAAATTCCACTGCGATAATATTTTTCGTCTCCGGGGTTTGTCGTTGTCGTATTCCTTTCTATCGCACTTCCGCTCCTGTTTCCACTTCATCTCACACATTTGTAAGTTTAATGGGGCACGAGGGATTGACGGCCCGTTGCCAAAAATATCCTGTCCTGGGAGATGAGAGTGCGGGGGTGATGTGCTGATCGGTTATTGACTAAATACGGAATGAGTGTCTTGACCCTCATCCTACCCTTTCTCAAATACACGATTCTATATCGAAAGCTTACGTACTCGTTCCAAGAATGTGCGAGGTTCGATTTCAATGGCCATTGCCCGCTCGCGCTGTTGCTCTTCTCCACAATCACTGAGATTATCATTTTCGCAGGGACAAATTGAAACAGTACCAAATAATTAATTCAATGGAAATTAATCAATATTATTGGATTCAATATTTCCACATTTTAATATTCAATTGTGATACTGTATAATGCAGAAAATCGAATTTTTCCACATTCCTGAATATTGACGAACAAATTAATTGATCAATGCATCTATTTTATTTAATCTACTGTGAGTTTAATCAATATTCTTGAATTTTGAAATTCTGAAATGTTAATTTAAAATTTTTAATGTTAAATGAAAAATTGAAATCAGAGGAAAATAAAAATGTAAATCTTCTAGCATTTTTGGGATGACAGGTTTTACATGAATTTGATCTTAAAACGAATTAAAATTTCCACGGGGATTTACATGGAACTCCTAACGAAAATTGAAAAAACTTGCAACAGCGAAGTAGAAAGTCCTGTTTGAAATACTCTTCTTGTGTTCTTTTTTTTTGGTGGGTGGGAGGGAGGGGGGGAGATCCGTTTCTGCTCCGTTGATTATTTGAAAATTCAACTACTCGCGAAACATGGTTTAATAGGGAATTGGATGTATTTTCACTTACCGCGAGGGGTAATTAAGCTTGCTGAGGTCTTTATGAAGTTTACAACGCACCCTGTAGACAAAGAAACTTATTCCGAGCAATCCTTGAAAATTTCACAAAGTGAAACAGGAATTTCTACTTTGTAGCGTAAAGAATTTAACGTTGCTGAGAACATAAGTTTATGGTGGTCAGATACCCACAAACTTGCACATTCTCATTTTATACACGAACTCGGGTAAATGTTTACTCCAAAAGAGTTGCAACTGTACGTTTGAAACAAAAAAAAAGAGAGTTGAAACATCAATGATCGTTTGACTTGAAAGGACTGAGTTTTATTGAATTTAAACGTAAATCTCATAAAGTTTTAATTATCATGAAATCGATACGGGGAACGCAACGCAAACCATCAGATTAATTCAACAATTATATACAAATTATGCTTCAACAATTTCAACCGATTTAGATAATCGACAAGTATTTCAGAAATATTTCTAGATTTAAAAGAGATAAGGAATTCTTTCAGATACCTTTTCTGTAGTCCTTATTTTCCTTTCCAAAAAGGGTACGACTAAAATTTCTGTATCAATCTTAGATACGAAGATATCCCTCGAAAACTTGACTGGGGGCAGATCGACTTGTCGCCCTTTCCCCTTTATCGAGTTGAATACCTTTCAAAAATTCCAAAAAATTCAACCAGAATTTTCTAAACTATATGATGGAGCTCTCTCCCTGTCCTCAAGCCCAAAAAAAAACACGAGTGAAAAGTGAAGAAGGAAAGACCCCGAGATTCTCTTAATCTTTCCTAAAATTTAATAAACGTCACCAAAACTTTGACATCTCTCAAACTTTTAATCTCCCCGAGAAATTGTTCTCGACTTGAATGGATGCTGCATGACCCGGGTCAACCCCTCGGAATAAATCAGATGTCTCACCCTCAGACGTTACTCATTCGAAATTAATACATCGATAAGTCGTCGACATTTGGGTAGTGATTTATCGTCTTATGACCGTCAATTACTTCCTGAGAATTTTCCGTTTCGATTCCAGTGTAAAAAATATTCCCGAGAATTCTCTGACTATTGATCTCATTATTTTCGATTTTATTAATTCTTCGGGGAATCCGTAATATCAATAGAAAATCAATCGGTATGCAGGGTATTACTTGTTGAATGGTACAGCGAAATTTTCCCTTATTCCTACAAGTGTGTGATATAAATGATCGCTCGAACCTGGGGTGATGTGAGGAAGTGTTTTTCAATGGTGGAATTTTTTTTTTTAATTATTTGGTTTATAATGGCACTGAATACCCCGGGGGAAGGTTTACAGTTGTTACTCGATATTTACGGGCATCGCATCATTCACGACGGAATAACGGCTATCTGATTTCAATGACATGAATATTGCCTTTATTCGATTAAATAGTAGGATTAGTTTCAAATCCATCAACTGTTTGAATTTTATCAGGGCCGTACTGTAAATCAATCTACTCGATTATCCGATCATCTCATTAGGTCGATAGGCAGAAGAATTGAGACTTTGGAGTCTGCATTGGAAATCCTAGGGATGAATTAATTAATCCTTTAAGGGTGGTAGCTGAGAAAGGAAAAGTTGAGGGAAATTATTTGAATTCCGGAAATTCCGGATAACACGGAATTCTTTTTTTTTTTTCTCCATTTTTAATTAAGACTTTTCTTGTTGGATTATTGAATCATTGTCTTCTCGGCTTGATTATTATTATTAATTATTACATGTGATTGAATATTTTAGAGATAATAAGGGAGTGGAATATTTGCAGTTCCCGGAATATCGAATTTGTCGAATTAATGAAGTCCTCGATATGCACAAATATGGGTCAGGGTGGTTCTCTACTTGACTTCTTGAATTCACTCTGAAATTACACTCTCCCATCATCTATACTGAATCGATATAGAGTCCTTCCGATACTTGGCCGCATACACCACCGCGGGTGATCCACCAGGTGAGTATATGTGGCCTCAACCCGGTGGTAGGCGCCGTATCTCGGGTGTCGTCACGTTCTGATAACAAATTCGAAACACGAACTCTCGTTATCCCGGTGAATGTGATCACGACGCGACGAGCCAACGGCGGTTTAGCCACTCTTCCACCACTTTTTTTCTTTCTCTTTCCTTTTTTTTTACTTCCTTTACTATTCGTCCAGCTTTGTCGTGTGCGACCGCTCAAATGAATCGCTTCTTGACACTCCCCGCCGCCTTTCTCCCATCAATGTTCAGGTTATTGCCAATTTTCACCTTCCGCGTCCTTTCTTCAGGAAGAGATTAAATTGTTGAAATTACCATGACTATATAGCAGAATTCTATAACAAAGTAATACGAGTTTTTACTCAATGCTGCACTGCAGGAAATTATAGGTGAAATTTGAAGTACAACTTGAGGTGATTAATTTGATTGAATTAATTGACGAATCAATTAATTTCTCGAATATTCTGTAATTCTCGATTTTCATAAATAATATCCTTGAATTGCCAATCTATTGAAAATTCAAATTTTCATTGAATCTCGATATTAATATATTATAGGGTGAAGTATTTGGATTAATGAGAAATATTTAATGATTTTAATTAATTTTACTCCCTGTAACTAGGGAGTTATCTTAATTAATGAGAAGTTGTGGAGGCACGACAATTCTAAATATTTTCTCAAACTTGTCCTCTTGAATCCTTCAATTTTCTCGGGGTTGTGCCCCAGTCATCCGTTTCGATGAAAGATAACATCCATCATCTCGTAGGGAGTGATCCAATAAAACTTTTGTACAGAAGTTGGAAAAAGTCCTCGGTTCAGAGCCACGTCTTTCATTTATATCGGGTTGTGTTTCAGTTCTCAATGTTAATTATTAATATCGCAGGCTTCTCGATGAAGTTTTCATTCCCGGGAGACTCTTTTGCGTTAAATTGAGAGCTTCAAGCTTATGGACTGAAACTTGATCGTTACGCGAGCAAGTACTCGAACTCATATTGGGGATTTTGCGCAGTCAACAATTTGTAATAAAATCTACTTCGCAGAAAAAAAAGTATTTCAATTTTGTGACAATAAAAAGAAAATCAGACTCTCTAATTACAGGTTCTGAGTAATTTTTTAATTATATCAGCATTATAACACAATTAAAGATGATAATTTTTTTATTTATTATAATGAAAATAACTAAAAAAATTATTATTTTTTTTCCTGTGAGCAAATGTGAGCGTAAATTTGAACATGAATTGCGTAAAGGCGTCAGGGAATTACGAAATGTACAGCTAATAGTATTTTATATTGCGACTATCCCATACATTTTTTTTAATCTTGACCTCAGCCGAATCGCCAGGCCTTGGGAGTTATCAGGGATTTGTTTGTACAGGTAAATCTACTTAATGACATTCTAATGCGTATTTACATGCGGCTTAATCAATTCTGGGAAACGGAAAATAAGCGGGCGTTTATCGTTAATCCGTTGAATTTCAACTACATTTCGGTGAAGGTTTGCTGTCAAGGTTACCCACATCCTAAATGAAGGAATCAGAATTTCTTTGCGATTGGCGGTGGAATTATCGAATGATAATTGCTTCTATTGTTAATTGACTTGATTTGCTCGGTGGCTTTTGCCGGAATTTTAGACAGATTCATTTTAACCCGCGGATTTGGGAATTGAGGATTGTCAATGTTTGAAAAACGGATTGATTGATGATTAAATTTCAGAATTCAATATGACGATTGAACATTAAATCGGATTGAGAATTCCCGCAACTAATTCGTACATCATTACTGCTGAAAGGATTTGATCGATAATAACGAATAATTTGACTTCGTGATGCGTCAATATGCGATATGTTGAATACATAATCAATATTAGCTCTCGCGTTTCGAAACTTTAAATTCATTTGCCCCCGGGGCTTAAGTCACCTCATCACCCACAATTTCCAAATTTCAATGAGAGCCTCATGAAATTCAACGCCAACATATGACACTAGAGTAAATGAGTTTCTCAAAGTTTGAGTTTTGGTAATCGATTTTCGCTGTCACCTGGTCCGGGATAAAGTAAACATTCGTATCTGTAAGGAGGCCCCGAGGGCTAGATTTTCCCTCCAACTGATTTATCACAGATTACTCATGGATTCAAGTAACAAACACGAATTTCTGATGCCATGTTTCCCGGTTTTCGTGGACTCAAACAAAATATTTGTTTCATCCGGAGTTGACATGCAATATTGTTAGGAATTTGTTTAATTTCCATTATCCATTTTCACATTTTAGAGAAAATTAATAAATTAAATCCATATTTCAATTAATTAATTAATTAAATTCTATCTGTCTTGTCAAATTCTGTCATTTGCAATTTATATTTTGCGTCTGAAGAAAATTCAGAATTAAAGGATTACGAAATTTCTCTGAGAAACTTTTTTGCGAGGTACTACGAGAGCTGAAAAAAAGATAATCACTCAAATTTAGGTAACTCTCTTATCCTCAGAGATATGCCTCGAAAAATTAATTATTGGAAAAATGGATTGTTCCACTTTGCAGAATTGGAGATAATTAATGTAGAAGATGAAATTTTATTTTGGGGAATTGGTAACTTGATTCTAGGCTCGAAACTACAGTGTAAAGAACCAAAAAAAAAATTGTAAATAAATTCACAACTGATTCCGGTAGCAGGGGATAGGCCTAATCTTAACAACGTCCGCTGATTATAATAGAAGTATCAGTTCCCCTGATATCCCCGACTCCCATGTGAATTAGTAAAACCAGTACACTGTTAGTAAATTATATTTCAAATTTAAAAACATCAAACTTCTTCAACAACCCCTTATCTAAATTTATCAAAATCAAATAATTTCTAACATAAAAGTTGTCGATGAAATGAATAAATTTTTATTTTGTCAATTCAATTATTTTGGAAATGAAATTATTCTCATGAAAATAACTTTTTCGAAATGAGAACAAAAAATTCAAATAAAGATCTCTATTTGATTCAGATGACCTTTTTTTTCAGTACAGTGAAACTTTCAAAATAAATAGGAATAAATACAGCGACTTTCGCCACTTCTGCTCTCGTCTCATTTTTAACAATGATCCTGGGAAAAAAAGCAGACCGTCCTGAAGCTTTCCGGTTGGGGTAACCAGGGGTGTCGAGGTTCCATTTGTTTGCCCCGTTCTCTTGCACTCTGTAAACTCAAAGCTAGAGGGAGGATATACTTGTGTGTTGATTGGTACACTAGGTATTGCGCACCTATCACACTCCATCCCCTTTTCTCTCGGTGACCTATCCCACTTGCAGCATCACCAACAACCCCTCGCGCATCCTCGCTCCCTCCTTCACGCGTCAAACCAAGGACGAACCTGAGAGGGTACCACATACAATGTTAGGATCTCGCGATACCAACGTTCTAGTTATTGATCATCGGGCGACTGACGCACGAGAAAACCCTCTGCCGCAGGTGTATCATAACCCCTCTCAACCCTTAAACTCAACCCCATACAGAGAAATATTTAATAAAAATTATGTTTTTTTTCTCCTAATTCCGATAAAACATTTTACGCAACTGTTGCCGATTTTTTTTGCCAGCGTTCTACCCATAGTTGACAAATGGCTATTTTTTCCGAAATTTCTTTTTGATTTTTCAAGATTAGACAAGATGTAAATGAAATATTAATTACACCATTAACCACCCGTCAATTATTCGCGTTAAAAAAAAATACTTTTTTCGGTAAAAAATAGAGAACATATGTAATTTTTATGAAATATTTATTTCTGTTCGTAAAAAAATTGAAATGAAAATTTTTTACAAGGAATGAAAAATTATTGGAAAATTGGACGTTTGAAGGGGGACATGTGGGATTCCCCCGGGTTAATTGTTTGAAAATGAAGAGTCGATTATAATTCGAAAATTCGCGGAATAAATGAATTTTCAGGAATAGTGTTCCATTTTTTGTTGTGGGTCGATTTAAACAAATGCGCGAAATGATGAATTTTTAACTTACCGCATGTTCTAATGAGGCTGTGAGGACGTACCTCAATGTTTCTCAATAAACAATAATTCTGGGTCGAGGTGGGTGATAGGGATTTGCCAGGCCGTGCACATTAACAACGAGGATAAATTTCGAAAGGGAATGGGTGCTCGTATAATTCCTTGTTTGCGCTGTGAACCCCATATTCCATTCTGAGTTATGAATAAACTGTGAAACAGAGATCATCATGGACGCCCAAACGATGTTGTTACAATGGCCTCATTAGAGCCCGGTATTAACCTTTCCACAATAATGATCCACAATGTTGGAGAAAAATTAAAATTTTGTGGGCAGCTCACGAGTTATTTTATTAAAAATCACTCCTAATCTGTTTTACGGGAAAATAAATTTTACACTCAATAATTGTTGACATGATCGAGAATAATTATTCGGGTAATTATCTCAACTTTTTATTAATAAATTAATATTTATTGCCAAAATTCTAAAATTAATAAATTCATTTCACATTCTTCTCAAATTAAATTTAATGTGAAAACAACTAAAAATTATCTGAAAACTTCAATTATTTTCTGACATTGCGTTAAAAAAAAGGAGATCAATTAATTATTTCATATGATTTTCCCGCGGTGTGGAAACATATCGTGATTATTTATCCGGGTGTAGTATAATTTCGGAAAAATTTTCTCACCTAGGGGAACAACAAAATTAACATCTCCGTAATCGTATTAATTCCAGCTCCATGAATCCCTAATATTCCTCACTTCACGGTTAAAGTTGGTAACAACTGAATAGACCAGTAATTCGTACTGGTGCAGGTGAAATGGATGAAACAGAATATTCTGACCCGAAACAACTTCACCGCAATTTGCAATAGTTGAGTTTATGGTTTAGCATGGATGGTAACAATAATATTCAACCGGTTAATACATTGTCTACAGGGCGTTTGCGCATTAGGTTATTGCGGTTGTTAATGCAATTTCACGGAAGCACAACATAGATGACCACTTCACAGGTTGTCTATGCAAGCAGCTATTCAGCCGTCTAATGATTGGGTGAATGGTTGCATGGGTTTGTGTACACATTTGCGGTAGTTCATGTATCTCCATACGTCGGTACTGATCCCCTCATCTCTGGTTAAGGTACAGCTATTCCAGTTCGAGGGCCCATAATGCATTGTCGCATGTTAATAAATTGATGACGAATCGCCTGTCATCGGAGAGCTTACTCATGCATTGGTTAATCCATCGATTACACCCACATACTAATAAACTGGACCGATAACAACTGCCTTGACAAAAAAAAAATACCCCGCAAATTTATCAACAATTTATGTTAGTAAATTTATAAATTCTGAAAATTTTTGAGGAGTCTCGGTTTTTTCATCGGGTAAAATCGGAAAAAATCGGAAAAAATCTTCTATGTTAATTCGATTTTTTATCCGAAATAGGAGAAATGAATGTCTCAGGGACTGAGACTTAGATGATATGTTGAATAATTAAATAGTTCTTTTGTCGGTGGATTAGAGTTAGTCTGGGTGTTCTGAATTTTTAACCTGGCATTTCCATCTGAAAATTCAATTTTCGTGTGAGAGTGTGTGTTGAGCGACAGGAATGCATTTTGTATAATAACTGGAGATGGTATCCTGAAAGTCCTCTTGTGAATGTAGAGGGAACAACCCTGGGGCTGTCTGTATAATGATACTTGCTCTGAAAACAGACAACCCCGGAAATCCTATGAATATGATGCCCCCCGACGTTTTTAACGACCTGGGACATGCATTATATGTGTTTTATAAATCCACGTGGTTATGACTGGATTATATTATTTGTGCTTTCCCTCTTTACTGTTCAGTACGGGTGATAATTATTACCGAAAGGCACGAAAGAAAATTCCTCAAAAAATGCTTGTGTTGGTATAGAAAAATTGCGATAAGTACCGGTAAGGAAAAAAAAAATGGGATACACCTGGAAATTTTATTACACGTAAATTTTTCACATGCAGATATAAAATTTCGGTTTAACTCTCCAGAAGATTGATGTTTTTGAGAAAGAGATGCCTTTCGATTTTTTTCTTGACTTTATTGTAGTGATTATAAAATGCAGATTTTTATCTCTATAGATTGAATATTTTCTTCCGATATTTTTATTCTGGGTTTTTATACCGATGGCGATATTGATAAATCAATCAACTTCTTGAATATTCAACGAAATTTCCATTTTTCGACATTCATATTCACATGAAATTTTTTCACTCGCGTTTTTCTATTATCAACTCTTCGGTATGTTCTCTCTGAAGCAGTGGATTTATTTCGGAGATCCACTTGTCTCCGAAAAAAAAACTGAAAATGCTCGTTGTCCACGCAATTCTATTTATCGATAAGACTTTGTTCCCGACGCATTCACGTCACCTTCCCCCATAATTCATGGACTGACTCATTAGCCAAACGGAGGGCTATTTTTTTTGGATAATGGATCCGATGTTTTCCGGTTGATTGAAATTCCCTGACCATGTGCAATTGTCGCCCGTAATTTTTTCATTATAGTTGCGCGCTGATTTTTTTCTTTCTGAGAATTGAAAAGAAAAATCTTTTCGCAATCAATTATTTTCCCCAATCATTACTCTTTATCTTGTCCTTCAGTTCTATTTCCTCAACCGTCCGACAATCGGTGGATAAAGAAACGAATGCGAGTGTGACGTTTGCAGAAACGTTAATGAAAGAACGATAATTGGAATTCGCTCGCTTTGAGAACCGATGGGAGAAATGTCGATGGTGGATTCCATTCTCTCGGGTACCATCGGAGTTATTTCAGAAATAGATTTTTTTTTAAATTCAATGCAGTTCAGTCATCGAGGTAGAAAAATCATAAATCATCGAGATGAATTTATTCATTCAGGCAGTTAGAAAAATTATGGGTTCTCAATGTATTCATTCCCGTTGGGTAATTGTATCCTCGCAATTATTCGTTATAAATCTCCATGACCTATTACATTATCACCCAGTTATCCACGCCCTTATCATTCATTACGGAACTCGTTACTGGAAAATTTTCGGTTGTTTCATTCCTATCTGATGGAAACCTTGAATTTCATGGACTTTTGAGTAATAATTTTGAGGCGAGTGCCGGAAAATTTCGATGATAAAAAAATTTTCCTGAGTCAAATGGATGATCTAAATGGATGTTCCTGGAAAATTTTTTAATTTTTATTTATGAATTTTCTTGAGGTTTGAAAAAATGTCGTGGTTTCACTAGTGAGCAGTGGAATAAAAATGATAATGTTACGAGGTGCTTGAATAGGAGATAATGATCAGAGGCGATGATCATTACACCCGTTTGCGATAGCGATGGCTCTTCACGATTCCATCAGTGTCATTCCCTGTAGTCATTACTGGTGATATCGGGAGGATGTCGATATTTGAGGTGCATTGACGATATAGTTAATCCTCCATCGAGAGGTCACTGTCTTTTGAAGTAATGGAAGGGGATTTCAGTCGAGTTGAAAATCTGATTGTCCAATATTTTTGGACAATCCCCCCACGACGCAAATCATCGCAAAATTATGTAATAAGTGAGACATGTGAAGTTCAAGTTTTGTTAAATATCGCTTGATCTGAGGGACTATTAATCTTACGTGAAACCATAAGAAGACCTTCTTTGTCGGAAATTTTATAATCTACAAAAAAGCCTCTCAAGGCTTCTTCCTTAAACCAATAATTTTCGTGATGAAAAGTTTAACACGCATTTTTAATTCGACTTATCTCACTTTACTACTTCATAGAAAAAAAAGAGCTTCCCGATATTAGAAAAAAAATCTCGATATTTGAAAACAAGTTTCTAGATTTACTGAAACTAGTTTGTTGATTCTAGAAAAATTTTATCTGATTTTGCAATATTCTTTTTTGCTACCAGAAAGAATGGTAGATTCAATAAATCTTTCTCAATGAAAGAATTTACTTTCACATTAAACTTTTTTCAGAAATGTGAACAAATTTATTTCTAACATCAAAAAACTTTATCTCTGACTGTTCGCTATTGATGCTGAATAAATATAAAGTAAAAACAAATATCAGATATCTTTTACCCTCGACAACTTCTCCATAATCGTCTTAACGCAATAATTTCCCCTACAATGTAACGGACAGTCGCTTGTTTACTCTATCATCTCATTTTTCACATTGGATAATCCACAATCGAAAATCCATTGAAGGATTACCCGGAGGTTTTTCCGAACTGACCAACCCCATGAGAGATTTCTCCTCAACGCGTATTGCAATATGATCCGGAATATTCTATTGTTACGGTTTTATGGGATCTTTTCTATCAAACACGTATCGCTTATATTCAACTTGGTAAAGGGACAAATATTATCTCGATTTGTTGTACCGTCTGGGGTCTCGGTAACAGTCTGCGGCTAGAATCGGATCTGTCAGCTTAAGGCTATAGAAAACACTCACCAGAACTGGCGCCGGACTGAGTTACGCAATTTTTATATCGGCCATTGCACAGGCCATCGGTTATTTATATTGACAATATGTATGAGGGAATTGCTTAGTTTTGTGACAGATTGACCGGCACTCGTAAAAGATGCACTCCAATTCTACATTCTAACTAAAAAATATTCAATTATAATATAATAATATCCCAAGAATAATTGATTAAAAAATTGTGGCAATCTTAACCGATCGGTTGCAAATGACTTGACACATTTTTTATACTAATCATCGGTATGACATCGGTATGACGAAAATATTGAGATATAGCTGTGAATTAGCTTGAATATTTTTCATGAAATTATCTCAGATGTATTCCACAAAATCGTAAAAGACCTACCGTAAACAATAATTGCGGTCACTTGTCCATCGTACTGGCAATCACCATTAGGGTGATAAACAAACGATCGCAATTCCCCATTAAATTCCCTAGCTTCACTATTTACAGCTCTATTAATTCCTCGGTAAATCCACCACCAAAGCATTGGGGACTGTCCCCCTGGAGCTGTTGGTGCAACATTAGCGGATTTAATTGAAAGTAATATCACACCGATGAGAGATTAGATGAGAGATTTTTATGCCCACGTAAGTGAAAAGAAGGGAAATGAAATTTCATCAATGAGTTTCATTTCCCCAAACAGATATATTTTTTCCTTCATTATTTATTTCGCCTTCTTCTTGTCGAGTTATAATAAATCTTATAATAAAGAAATGTTTCTGGAGAGATTGCATCACTCGTAATGAATGTGAGTCCACGGGGAGTACATTTGGGGGGTTAATTTTTCCCTGGTGTTGCACCGAATCCCTGAAATGAGGATAAATCCCCAGGAAGTGAGTGAGAATGCGGGTCATTAGGTCGAATTTTATGTCCCCGGAGGGGATGAATAGGTGTATCTCGTAGCTTCCTGATGGTGATGAGGTTGATGATAATCCGGGTGACGGTTTTATTGGACCGGCAATGAGAGCATTCATTCCCTGTTTTGTCGATCCAGGAGAAAGTGCGAGTACTCAACGGCCGATACTCCGACGGAAAATCTATTTTATCTCTCGGGTATCCTCCGATTGCCTCGAGGTGATATTGGGTTGTCTCGAATAATACTGCACAAAGCCTCCGAGTGCACGCAATTTCACTTAATTGGACTAGCGTTGCTAGTGTCCGGCATTGTCCGCACTCTGATTGATTTTCAAATAACCGGTTTGCCTATTCGCAGGGGGTTTGTCTACGGTTTTAATAATGCAGGGAGCTAGATTGTTTACACCACTTGGATTTTGTAGTGAGATAAGGGAAAGAAATGGCACCATTTGTTCGTGGCGTTATGATTGAGATTGGATCCGGTATGAAAGGCGATATACGCACACGGGAAAAATAATAGTTGCACGACTGGAAAAATTGCTATCGATGCGGGAAAAGTCGGGCATAATCAAGGGCTAGTCGACCACTATTTCTCGTTCTTTCGAATACAGCGACGCAATTTTCCATATAATTTCTTTAGAGTACAATGAGGAGAGAAAAGGGAGTTATAATAATTCGATTATCGCTCGTGGACTCGGAGATTTTCTCGGAAAATTAACCTATCAAGTAAATCGACTTGTTAACCTTCACCACTTCACCATTTCACAATAGAAATTATTATCGCGGTGATTTGAGGTTGACGTAACTTGAAATTGACTTCATGAGCGAACATCCCGGGCTTCTTATCATTGAGCTGTCACTCGTGCACATGACCCCGATAACGAGTACAAATCACGCGGAAAATCGGGCGAGTATCCAATATGTATCCGATAAAATTCTCGATACATCGAATGGTACAAGTATGTGAAAATATATCATATATTGGCTGAAGGTGACGCTGTCTGGTACACGATTTTCCACATAACTTTCTTCCGCTCAGTCGTACGTCAAAATACTGATGCTATTGGCATTTTTCCGTTATAAAAATGTCCTTGGGTCGTTATTGGAATGATCGTGTTAGTCAATTTGAGGTTACATAAAATTTAACTGACTCTTTTGAACGTTATTACGTTGCAATTTCTTCAGGTGGGAAATGGGCGAAAGTAATTTCCGGGTGCGCCAATGCCTATATACAGGATAATCTCGAGGAAAGAGAAAATATGCGTGCTGGCCTTAGGGCAAATAGACCCAGAGCCTTGGAAAATCCTCTCCACAATCATCCTCTCCTGATGCTCAGAAATCCTCTTATGGTGCCTCTAGAGGTGTGCACCAGACACAACTCTAAATCACATTAGGTTATCAGGACGCTTATCAAATAGAAGAAGATCGAGTCAATGTCGTGGAAAT
Source organism: Fopius arisanus (assembly GCF_000806365.1). Classification (NCBI taxonomy): domain Eukaryota; kingdom Metazoa; phylum Arthropoda; class Insecta; order Hymenoptera; family Braconidae; genus Fopius; species Fopius arisanus. The sequence goes on along the minus strand of NW_011887741.1, from coordinate 1,034,980 downwards.
CGAATAATCATTAATGTATTCGTAGAAATTTTTCTCACCTTCAGTGAACCGTGCAGAGAGGTTTTTCGAATTTAAAAAATGTCAAAATTCAGAAAATCGCGAAAATTCGGGAATTAAATTGGTTTTTTTTTTTAATGAGGAAAATATGGAAAGAGTGATTCAATTTACAATCTCGTTGTCTAAAATCCCCTATTTTTTAATTTAATTTCCATTTATCCCATGAAATTCACTTCGTCCAAATCACCTATATCATGACAAAATCGGGTCAATGATTCGCCGGGAGGACAATCGCGTGAGTCTGTTCAACGATAGGAATATCCACCAATGAATATTTATTTTTCCCCCGACAGCCCGTTCTGCTCGACCCTCTGTGATCGCAATTTACGACCGAAAATTTGTGCATAAATTGCCACCGAGAGGTGATACACCGATTTTTGTGTTCCACAGGGCATCATCCATGAATAACATTCGCGAAAAATACTACCGTTTAATGTTTTCTCCGCTATCATCTCTGAAAGAAAAATCCCATTTTTTATGCCCGAAAAGTATTGAAAAGATATCTCCCCAGAAGTATTTCTCCCTTTAATATTTAATTCACATTAAAATGAACTAATTACGTTAAATTTTTTATTTCAGGAGTTGCATCAAATAATGAGTGTCTGTCTCGTTGAAAGTGAAAAATAAAAAAGTGTGAGATAAACGCCGACCTGAGACCATCCCAACATCATCGTCAGCGTGCTCCATATCAAGGTGAGTAATTCAAAAATATTTAATTTTATCTCGTCCCCATTCCGTGCAAGAGCGTTAATTCGGTGCTCCCTAGAGTAAAAGTAGAGATTTCCCCGGGTAAAAAAACGCCATCCAACACATGAGTAAAATAATGTAATACGAAACTGCGAGTGACACAGAATGACGTCAATGGGGTAAAAAGTAGAGGCGAGGTTTGCCCGTAATAAAATACAAACGAATTTAATGAATTGGAAAATGTCGGTGGAATATTACTCGAGCACTATCGTGCGGATGTTTCAACATTAAATCCTGCTGCTGTATCGCATTTTCCACTGGTTGCTTTCCAGTTTGTGTTATAATGCGAGGCATATAATGACATTCGTGAATTATTCTTTCTCTCTGGGTCTTTCGCCAGGTCAAAATGACAGGTCGTTTGTATGTCTCGTTACCCTGTGTCTGATATAGCTTCGAGAGAAATCGATGACTCGTTTAACGATCCTTCAAACAAAAGGTCTGTTATGGCTCGGGATATCGCTTTGGCTCGTTGAGTCCTGGGGATTTTATAAACGTCTTATCGGGCTTGGGGTACATGTCTCATCGCTCTTACAGTTGATATTTCTCTTTGGAGGTATTTCTCGAGAGCGTTGCCATTATTTTTCACATTTGAGAGGGTGCAGTTTCAACATTAGTTGAGGAATTCAATTTGTTCAACTATAATTGGAATTTTTCCCATCGCGATGAGAATATTTGGAGGAATTCTATTTAATTCGTCAGTCCATTAAGTCCTACTGTTAAGAATTGCAATTCTAGTCGCAAAGTCATTTTTTTATTTCAATCAAAAATTGAAATTCAATTCAATTCAATCAATTGAATTTCGGAACTATGAATTGTGAATAATTCATTTCAGGTGTAATTTTCCAATAGTAAAAATAGAGAAAATGATTTCAATGAAACCCCGAATACTAGAAATATAATATATATTCCGAATAGGATTCACTCTAAAATGATCGATTTCCCATTGATTGAATCGGTATGATTTACCCATCCCTCGATTCGAAGGTCATCGGAGTTGCAGTGATGCATAAATCACTGGTGGCATTCAAAATTATTGCCCGAGGCCCTTAATGCAATTTTCAGAGTCGCCTTGTTATGGAAGTCTCGTACTCAGGAGTTTCCGAGGGCGGTGATTCATTGTGAGTCACCTCATTCATGCACTATCTCGAGCAGATTGAACCGACATTGAAGTTTTTTTTTTTTATTATCAACCCCCCTTCAACTCCCCCAAGAAAAGCTGTTGTATCGGACTTTGGGCTTTCCGAACTAATTCTCAAGTTGGTCGTCGACCCTGCAACAACGTACGTGCAGGGTTGTTCGTGACTCAGTGCAATTCGCGTTCAATTATATAGATGTAGTTTAAATACATTCTACGGGGTGTGTATAGTTATATCTATTGGTCGTCCAGCACACGCCCTTTTGCGCAACCCCCGGGATAACGTCGACAGCTACTGACGTACTTGGCATTTTATCCGACGAGTGATACTCGAGTGTTGGATGCACCGGGGGTGAATTTCAAGTGGTGGGATTTCTTTGTTCAAATCTCGAGGGTGTTGAAGATTCTAGTTAAGGCCTCGAATTTCTTCTCTACTCGAATTTTCTTGATTTTTCTTCCAAATAAAAAATTTTACGCAATTTTGCGAAATAGGAGAAATAATCTAGTTCGATGCGTAAAAATGAATAATTTCAAGAAGAATATAGAAAATATGCAATTGCAGAAAAGTTATCGAGTTTTCAATAAATATTTCTCTCAGTGCAAGGTTTCGAGGGTCGCACGCAGTTTTTCGTGAATTTTTCTCCCGGCGAAGGTTTAGCCCTCCACCGCGTAAATTTCGTACAGAAATGGGGAATTTCGTCGTTCACACAGTTGGATGCTTCCTGTAGCTAGTTCGCTCGACGGATTATGAATATGCAATCTCTATCATCTGATAGACCCAACGACCCGTGCAATCTCGTGATAACGAGGAACCAGATACAGGTGTATCTCCAAGCTCCATCTGCAGTAATATTTTTTTTCCACCAACACTGCTAACAATTTCAAGTCACTTATCCAATTAATTCCTCCGCTCGCGTATGACAACACCGTTCGATGAATATAGATATAGTGTTTTTTGCGTAATTGAATAGTAACGATTGAATGAATGTTATGCTGCGTTAATTACGTTGGAGGCTCGCGATCCTTTGCCGGAATTGGAGGCGTACCACAATATACAACTCGCCCACGTTAATTTTGTAGGAATAATCAGTGAGAGAAGCCATTTGTTGGGAAAAACAGAGAATTGCGTGATTTCTCGCTAGCGGAATTTACAAAGAGCACTGAAATTGTAATTGTCACCGATATTGTAATTATTCATCGATTCATGTTGAAAACTTTCGACTCCAGATTGCAGTTCTATACTTGTATAGATTTTTTTAAATTTATTTTTTCACTCTGGATTCGTGATATATCCGATTTTCATATTACAAAAAGTTTTATAATTCAATTTTAGTTTGTTTAACAAATAGTAAAATTGTGACGATCGAGTCTGAACATAATAGAAGTGCAATATCTCATATTCTTTCTCTATATTTACCGTCTTTCCGTTTCCACATGACCGAAGAATTAGAGGTCGGACGTAAAATGATTGAATCAATAGTGCTTTGAAAAGTAACTGCCGCTAATCACAGTTATTACATTATCACACGGTTTTATAGTCCATCCGGATATCACGATAATGACCCAAGTCGGGTCTGCATATTGATTTGGTATGTATATCCTGCAATTTCCATTATTGAGACCAGAAACATTATGCAATCATATTCAATGATAAATATAAATTGCGTTTTACGATCGGCATGGATATTATGTTTCCTACTCTCCGTAAATCATTGACGAAGGGTATTCCTTATCTTGGATATCAAGAATTATTAAATTCAGATTTTTCCTTGGGAAAAATGACAGATGCCGCGAAAATGCTCGATATTTTTCCAAACATACCAAATCATATTTTCCCACTACTTCCGGGTATAGAAAAAGTCCCACCTTTTTGGTCTCATTTCAGTTTCAATTATTTTCATATCAAATTATTGAGATAAATATTTTAATCACACATAGTTATTTTTTTATTCGGTTTTTTGTTTTTTTTTGTTTATTTAAATTTTGAAAAAAATTGGATTATCTCGTATTTATTGATACACTGAAAAATAATTGAATATTGAAATCGAATACAAATGGCACACCCCCTGTTAGAATTGATGGATGGCAAAAAAATTTCGTGACTCGCGCTCATTTCGCCGAGAATCTCCTCGAGGAACGTCTGCTCCGGAGTGTACAGATCTAATTGGAGCCTCGGGGAACACGGAATGAGAAGCGTGGTAGAAAAGGGAAGTAGAGGGTTGGAAAAAACCGTGAAAAAAAAATCAACTACAAAAGGGAGAAATAATAAAACCGACTGCCGGCGAGAAAGGAGCAAAACGAATTTCACCGAGTGAGAGGGACAAAACTGTATTGTGCGCTTCTCCATCGCGCGTTCCTGACTCCAACAATTCCAGAAGTAAAGAGGGACCGAAAAAAAACTGGAATAGAGAGAGTGAAAAATAAACATCAAGTGGCACCTCGGCCATGTGAGAACAAGAAACGAGACAAAGTGGAAGAGGAAACAAAATGAAAAAAAAAGGGATGAAGTGGAGACTTCTTTTCTAACTCGTATATCGTTTCCCCACTGGAGGGATCAAAGAAACTTGACGTGATTTTCCTCTGACGTACCACTTGCGGAATGTTTTCACAGCAAGACCAGGCGAAAATTACATACACCGCACAGGCAAATAAACTCGGCGGAAATAAATTGAATAAACAATTGAATTTTCGGGGGGTAATGCAATATGGGTCAATTTACTTGGACCATTTTTTTTGGGTCACGGCTAGTGTTGGGGGGAAATGCTTGGACACTGGTTAATGCATTTTTTCCGCTGAGTTTATTAGGAAATTCAACAGCTAGGTTTTATTTACTGGGGGGGAAAAGCCTTGGTTGGGGGAATTTCCGTGATAAATACGAGGAAATCAAGTTTTCAAAATGAAAATGAGTATGGACGGTTCCATTATTAATTTGTTTTCATTTGTCGTCATTTCATATGAGCACAATAAGTGAAATATGCATCACAATATGTACAGGATAATTTCGAGGATCCTTATCGAATTTTTGAAACGCAGTGCAATTTTTGACGTTTGATTTTTCAGTTTTTATTTTTCAATACAAAATATTTTTCGTTAACTAACTGAAATTGATTAGAAAAATAATTTTCCGCCTCCAAAGGCCGTAAATGTGTGTCGATATTCGATAATAGTTCGCACACCCCAATCGTACATCTCTCAGGGTGAAAAAATAGGGGCCACTGTGGGGTGGGAGGAAATGCCAACCGGAAGTAACACATGACATGACCCCTTCGGCTTTTGGGGAATGAGACACAGGGCTGTATCACGTGATACTCACTTCCGCCTTTACTCTGTTGACATCCATCATCTTGATGGGAAGTTATATACGATCTCATTTCGGGAATCCAGTGGGAATCGGCGAGATTAGGGTTCTAGTGGAATAGTCTTGAATGCCGGAGAAAATGAAAATAACTGAAAACGTAATTTTCGCGGTGGAACTGGCGATTATTTTTCTCTCTGGATTTAATTATTCAAAAATTTCATACATTTTTTGGGAATAAATCTCCCCAAAAATCGATCTAGCTCGGATTTTTTCCCGTCATTTCATCACTTCCGCAATTTTCTCGCTTTTCCGCGTATAAATTCTCGACTTGCAGGAAGACAAATGGTTTCTAAATTCTGGAGATTATTCGTGGTGAGCAAGTTATCAGGAACAATCTTAGTATGAAGTTATAAACTGCGTATTGCCGATGTAATGAAATTCTTAGACAACTTTTCTCATACGCAGAAAAGCTCCAACTTAACTCGGTATAACTCATTAAAATTTATAGTGAAGTTTTGCAAGCGTTAATCGGTACGAATTGAGTCATCAATTTTTATAGGAATGAAGTTTAATGGAAAGTTGATGAAGAGGGGTTCACGTACTTTTCCTTTAATAACAGTTGCTCACACATTTTATCGTATTCCACGACATGCACCCAATTACGAAGGACTAGTGCACAAAGGAAAATATATCAAATTAAAATGACAGACAAGTCTCAAATCAGGGTTTATGGCTCTCTCAAATTGAATACGCCAATAAATTCATTCACCTAGTGAGTCTCAAAGTAATTTTTCGAAGATTCTTCCTAATATATTTATTAATTGTGGACAGAGGGAAATTGTTGAGCGCGGGATCGCATTGAGCAATCATGAATGGCCTAGGATGCTAATGAGAAATGGGCAATCTAGTGGTGGAAGGGGTGCTATTAACTCGTGTGAGGCTAACGAGGATTTGTTGTCGGATCCCCAGGACCACCGCCGTCGCTATACGCCCCAGAGTCCTTTTATCCCCACCTTCCACCTCCTCCTCCCCCTCATCATCACTCCTGAATAAAACTCTAATCGCCGATTCTTGGGGCGATTGGCACGATAATATTCACACGGTTACTATACATGGATATAATCGCGTGCCTCGCCGGTCACCGGCGCACTCTTGTCGTCCTTCAGCACCAAGACTTGATTCTCCCGATGTGGCAAAACACTCATCGATCCTCATCTATCGATCTGTCTCCTCCCTGCATACCGATCATTCCGGAATTTCTTAAAAATTCACATTCACGCGAACTCCTCTGCTCCGTTTTTTTTTTTAAAGTTATTTTCTCAAAGACTTCACGAGGGCGCGCAAAGTTCGAGATATGCAAAATTATTAATTTGAGACTTCGGGAATGTATTTGAACATCCTCAACTGATCAAGGCTGGGTGCCAAGGACAGACGAATTGTTTCGATTAATCATTGATTATTGGAGTGGCGCGTGAACAATGAGCTGTCGTGTGTTAATATCGGCATTTGTAGGCGAATAGCAGATCAAGTGCGCTGACCGCGTGAATATTAAACAATTATTTGAATCATTCACGTCAACACCTGACTCCTTTCGCGATTCCTGTCATTTTTGTCCTACTGATTGTCAGTCTACTTGACTAATGGAATTTCCAATTCTTTCCTAAATTCCCCTAAAAAATTTAGTTGATGTTGAAATTTTTTATTTAAATCCATCGCCCATAAAAATAAATGGCTTTTACAAAAAAAAATGAAATTGACAGATAGTAATGCTAATGATAATATTTCGATTTTAATTTATTTTTACAAAAAAAAAGAAAAAAAAACGGTGCATTTGTGAAATTGTCGTCTGTTCAATTTTTCTGAAAAAGTCCGAGTGCATTCGCGCAAATGATCTTTTCTTCCTCCCCCCGTCGCCCTGACGGAACTTCTCTCACCGTCAGCTCTTTAACCACGGCATCCTCCCGTAAAACTCTTCACCTGAGTCGTTCCTTTATTCCTCCCCATTCTTTCATATTTTTTTTTATTCCCCGGACGACAATTCCACCAGCAAGTTACGAAGCAAAGATGAGGATTTATGGCGGCATGAAGTTGGCGTTCTCTGTGAAGGCTCGCGAGGTTGTGGGAGGGCATTTTCAAGTTGAAGAGGAAGAGAAATCGAAGGGTAGGAAACGAAGAGGAAGCTAGAATAGTTCAGGATAGGGGGTTTGTCACATCCTCCGGTGGAAAACGCGGATTTATCATCGTAGGCCCCGAGGTGTTTTATCCTCGGAGCTTTACACTGAAACCTCGTTTTTTTTTTTATATCTCTTTTTCCCCACAAAGTCGCACAGGCGTATCGATCACCTGCGCTTCAACTCCGTTTTTCATATTCAATGATTCCATGCTTCATGGAGAGCTTGGAGGTACACGAGAAAAATTGATATTTTTCAAAATCGAACATCCCGAATTCATAGTTTTTAAAATTATTTTTCCGCTGGTTAAGGCAGACGGTGTAATTTATTTGCAATGAGCGTGGAATTTATTCAGTGGAAGCACTTGAAAGTACTCAATCACTTTGAAAAATTTCCTCTGATTTGCGTTACACTGGAGTTGCGAGTCCCTCGGCCTTTCCGTCCTCTCTGAATCATCAATGGACGTGCCCTGGCTGTCGACGATTTCTATTTTTATTTGGGACAGGATACCACCCATTTGGCATTCGATGTCAATTCGATTGGTCGATTGACGAGAATCGCTTCCTTGTCGCTGAGCACTCATACATCAAATCCCGAGAGGATGTCTACAACCCGGGAGGGGCTCATTACGATCCATTAAAATTTCATCCTCAAGCATCGCCTAGTCCCCCACTAGAGAATTGTCGACATTGAGGTTTCACGACAGGTCGGATCGTTCATTAATTTTACCGAGGAAGAAACTTCGAAATGAGGCATCAATTTCAATTTCATCAATTTGACATTAAATCTGATAATAATGAAATAATTACCAACGAGGCGCGTTAACGTATAATTTTGAATATTCACACAGAAATTCGTACATCAATTGAAATCGCGGACCTCATATTTAGTTTTCCCTGCAACAGTGTAGGAAATACCGATTTCCTCGCCCTAGACCTTCACTACTCCCTTTGACGAATAATTGTGCCCTCACTAACGGAATAATCTAATTATCTCCGATATCACACACAAAACTCAAGCCGAAGGACGTGAGTACACGCCAAATAATGGTAGATAAACCGAGTATATTATTCGAAGAGACGCCAATTTCAGAATTTAGTTTATGAAGGATAAGCCACTGCACAACAGGCGAAACCTAGTGCACAGAGGAACATGATCTACATGACTAGACCGTGCCAGAGCTTTATTGTACACCCACCAGAAACCACCTCTTTCGTGTATAAATATCAGTACAATCAGGGATGAAAATGTGGTGGGATGAATATTCGTTGTGCAACATCGGCTATTTGGTAATGAGCATTCCAAATCCTCTGACGTAGCTGCATCCAACTGATGAATGAGCCTTCCCCTGGGCGAATCCTTTCATCGTTCGCCTTTATGGAATCAGTCTTAGTATTCAGGATGGATTGCGAGGGTTGATGTAGGTATTGATGGCGATATTCAAAGATCATCATCATCTCGGTCTAATTGCCTACTGCGCACGTTTGATGGGTTATGAAACGGATTTTGACTTCTCCAGTTTTCCAGGGATTAATTATTATTAATTAATCATTAAAAATTAATTGGCCATTAGTGGAATAGGGCTCATGATAAATTCAAAATTTTATTGAGATTTCGACGGGTTTCGGAGACCGAAACGTGTGAGTGGAAAAAGGTGAAATTTTCGTTCAAGTATTTTTATTCTGTCATGGGTTCTTGAGGGAAATTGACTTTTAATAAATTTAGCATTCAAGTTATCTGGCTTTATGAATTCGCATCGGTAGAATTAATTTTGGTATCAAATGCACGGTAAATAGAAGAGAGACATGAGTAAAATGAAAAATCCCTACGGGAGAGGGAGAAATGAGAATCTCTCGAGTTTTTCCGTCAATAGGTCTCTCTATGAGGTTTCCCTGTCTATTACGTCTGCATTGTCAATATAAAAATATTTCTCCGGTCGTGCTTCAATTTCAATGACGTTAAAGTCCATTTTCCATTAAATTTCCTCTGATTTTATATTTCGTTACCCGTACTCATATGCCGATTCTTTTCAATAACATTTTTTGCGATTATATTACGCAAAAATAATTGAGAATCCGACAAAAAATTGATTTTCATTCTTTAAATATTGGTAACTAGAAATTTAATTACACCGGAGGCAAATTCATTTGTTTAAACTATTGAAAATGGTTTTATGACAATTTTAATGCAGGTTTTATGGATTTTTTTTTCGTTGACTCGTGAATCCCTTATTGAAATTTCCTCTTGAATTGGCGCAATCGATGTCTCGCTGAATCAATCGAACACTAGATTTATCAGAATACGGGAACAAGATGAGTCAAAATGAAAGTCACCATCGAATCCAGGAAAAAGCGATTCCATTTTCCATTCGACTCTTCTCCATACGAATTGACGCGTATCGAGCAGAAAATAGGGGTCTAGCACGCGAGATAAAAAATTCAAAAGGAAGAATACTCGAGGATGTACTCCATCGGGAATTTTCCAGTGAATCTACAGCACCCAGTATCCGCCCCACTGACAATAATTTAACATTCGTTCCATGTAGTTTTGCGCTTATCGCTCATATCCCACTGATCTCTACAAATTCAGAAGCGAATAAAAAAAAAATCTGTCACTTCCAACAATCTTCAACAAATCTTCTATTTACCTTTATAAAGCACAATTTCCTGTCTAAAATCCATTCCGGTGACTTCTGTCGCGAAAAATAAACTGTCTGAGAGGAATTACAAGACGACTTTGCATTCTGAGATGTTTACATTTTTTTGTCATTCGTCAGCTGCATAAAACATAAAACATAAAATATAAATTCTCTCGAGATTTAGAATAACCTGTGGAGTTCAGTTCGTGAAGATGGAAAAAATCTGAATTCTTGGAAATATTTTGATTTTGATAATTAGAGAAATCGATTTAGTTAGAAAATCGAGATAATTGATGGTAGGATAAAAAAAAGTGGAGTTGCAATTTGAAAGGTAATTTCTTAATAGTGTGGGTTTGGGTAATTGAAATGAATTATTATACCTCTGGAAAATTCAGATGGTGCCCACTGAACCGCTCATCAGCCACTGGATTAAGGCGCTTTTTGAATCGATTATATGAACCCATTACCCAGTAATGCAAAGAGGAGTACACGCTCGTTTATCATCATTGGAGTGGAGATGATCCGGTTGAGTGGGCATAATGAGACTGGCTCGGCTTCTTGTTTACGACTGTTATAGCCCATTGAAATTATCATAACGCAGATGCAGAGCACAAGCTGTTTAGCATGCGCATCACCTTTTTTTCAATTTAGCCATTTTCCCAGCCGGCGATCTGCCCACGAGAAAAAAATCCCCGAATAAATTGCAACGGGTCTATAAATTTCGCAGCAATATATTTCCCCCGGTTATTTCGTGCTGACATTTTTTTTTCATATAATTCAGAGTGGATCTTTAATTGTCATGTTAATTTGTGGGCTGCGTAAACGAGACTACTGTGAAATTATTTCTTGAGAATTCCCCATATTTGGAAGATTGATTGATGAAGGAGTCGACAGCTTTATAGAATTATTTTGCGCAGCGAGGGCTATGGCAAATAGGGTATTTTTGTTTATTGTTCCGAGGGAAATTAGCGAATGGTCTTGATGGAGTTTTGAGGTGGTGATGAAGAGACGTGAGGAGCGAGTAGAGAGTACCCCATGGGAATTTTATTGCGCGTAAAACCCGAAGCTGTGCGTCAGGGCCAATTACCTGGACACGCATCATCCACGACGAAATCCGGTTGCTTATGTATTGCTGTTGGGGTCGAGGGTAGACAGGTTATAGTGGCGGGTTGACCCTGGCCATGGAAAAGTCGAGACGGACATTTTTCGCAAAAAATTCTCCGCCCCAAATTGTTATCGTTTTTGTTGGAAACAATTTCTCCGTCATTTTTAATCCTTCTTTTTTTTTCATTTGATTATTTAATTTTGTAGAATTTTTTCAATGTATTGCTCGTCTGCGCAATTTAAATGTCTCTCGCGAGTTCAACCACAAAAATCAGTGCTAAACGTTTTAATTGAAGACACGAGACTGGAGTGGAAACTATTTGAAGTTTAAATCAAGAAAGTTACAGCTTTAATGTAGTTGGTGTGACTTGCTAGCGAAGAGGCAATTTTCTCGGGGTAAATTTGACTTCTCGTGTTATTTCCGGATTTTTTTTCGGGGGGTAAATTCAATTAATTAATATTCGTTGTTTGCAGGTTGCAAATTGCAATTTATTCTCGCGATTTTGAATTTCACTGGTGTCCGAGTTTTGAGGTGCGTTGAGTAAATTTTTTTTATTTCAATTCTCATTTGACAGGGAAATATTCACACACCGAGGAATTGCAAATTTTTATTTATTCCGCGAAACAAAAATTAATTATCCGTTATCAAGGGAACAAGTGATAAATTGAAAAATCCACAATTGAATTTTTCATTAAAAAAAAGTCGAGATCATTTTTTGCAGGCGAAAAATATTTTTTTCTTCGTGGAAAGTAGAAACAAAAATTTATACGTAAAACCATTTGAATGATAATTCCGACAACCGCGGGAAGCCATTCTCGTTCGTAAAGATGTTGAGGAGTAGAATGCTCGTCGTAAAACAAGAATCTCTGGCATTACCTTCAAACGTACGAATGAATTCTCAATTCAAGAATTTTCTCCTACACTTTGTGGAGAAGTGGTCGTAAAGGGACTGGAAAATGCGAGAAATAATAGTTGAAAACGAGGGAGTAGTGACGGAGTTTAGTGTCGCGCGGCACCAGTTAGTGAAGCTAGTCTAGCTAGACAATTTGTTACTTCCTTATCACTTAACAGTGGGGGTTTCTCATCTCTTTCTTTCTCACTCAGTGGCATCACGCATCGGGGGGACCACAGCCGAGAATTATGGGGTTTGTGGACAAGGAAATGGTGATTGAACCATGAATAATGGGATTCGAACCGCGAGACTCCGAGAGAGTCTGTACTCACGGGGAAATTACATTTTCACATTTTATATTTCGATTGAGGTGTCAAAAAATATTCTTAGACTTATTTGAATATTGAAAATTTAATTATTAGAAGAGAATAATAAAATGATCATTGAATTATTCAATTATTCCCTGAAAATCGAGGAAAACAAGAAAATTGAGGGGAAATTTTTCAATGAGGTAAATGAATTTCTGTTCAATTCAGTAGAAAATGTCGGTGAGAGGTCGGACAATACTGTGGCAAGATGCACCGGAAGTGTCGATTGCCTGGTGATTGCTTGGAGTTCTTGAATTTAATAGTAATTGCAATGAGCTAGGTCTTACGACATGATGATCCTATCGATAAAAGGTGATACACCAAAATTAAATTGTCGAGAGTAAGTTTTCATTTTTCATGCGTAAGACTTTTCACGCGTAACCCTATTTTTCACTGGCCATGTCGAATAAAACTCTTTTCTCATTGGTCAATTGTCATCATCAATATAGCCAAATGTAATATAATCAAATGGCGGGGGCGGAGCGTGCGTTCAGTCTCGTGAATTATTATTTGAAAAATAGAAATTACTCCGGAGTTGAGTAGACATTCTCGAATTTTCAATACCAGTAATTTCCTCGAAAAATATTTGACAGCTGACATATCCCTTTTCTGTCAGACTTCAAAACAGAATATATTCATTCCCCAGACATGAACATGTCCAATAACTCCAGTGACTGGCATAGCAGTTCCCACTGGAATTCCCCAGCCATAAAGTACAGGAATTCGAAGTTCGTTGAGGGCGAAATATTTCTCTTCATGAAATAACACGCAAATCGAGCGCTATATTTTTCATCCGAGAATTTCACTGTCGAAGTGGTAATAAGATAATTCAAACGAATGGTCTTGATTATCGATTTATCTCGAAAGCTATTGACGAAATAAAAACGGATTTTCTGTGGCTATTCGATTTTTTGGGACAAATTGTCTTTCATATTTCTTCCTAAAATCTTCTGGCTTCAGTGGTATTAACTATTTTTATCATTGAAGGAGGTGGAATTATCCAAGAACTTTTCGACAAGTCATTGAACACTCAAGGATTTTTTTTTATATCAATGGATATTCCGTACGATTACAACAGGTTCGATGTCGGTTTTCGATTTTTCAAAGGATTAATTTTTTATCTCGAGAATTTGTATGGCAACCCCAGAATTAGCTACAGGCTATGGATGTCCGGTACGATCAGATTCTACGTCGTCGATGCACTTGAAAAATTCCTGAAATTCTCGCGCGACAAAAAGTCGAATGGAATTTTCGTCCTGGACTTTTTGTTTTTATTATTCTCCCCGGATTTCTTTCACGAGTTAGTCGATACCGTCCGCTCCTAAAGGAAAGTTCTTCAGTATTTTGCGGAAAATTGTTCACGAGAGAGATTGAATTTCCCAGAGCGTATATCTCGATTTAGAATGTGACGGAAAATTTTCAGAATTATTGGCAAAAGATTTTTCCCCTGATTCGCAACTTCTTTGAGGGTGAAAACTGCCATCTTTTAAATCCACCATTTTATTCGCCCCTTGTACCTTTGAATAAATAAATTGAAAATTGAGAACGTGAGATTTCAATTTTAATTGAACTTCTTTTTTATTATGTTTTCTATAAAAATTTTTTCGAGTCAATGAATTTTTATTACATAATATTCGAAAAAATAAAATGATTTCTCAGTTTATCAATTTTCGGGGAAGTGTCATTAGAATTTTTATCAAGCTTTTTATCAAGCAATTCCTCGAAGACAATCCGCTGAGGTACCGCTAATTACTGGAATATTCCACATTTGTCAAATAATAGGAATTAGTACACGAGTGCCTGTCGCTCCCGGCAATATTCCATTCTGCCTCTCTAATCCGATATTAATATTACAACCAAGAGATGTATCCGAGAATAAATGAATTGTTCATGAAGTGGCAAATATTTCACTTGGATCTACCCACAAGGATTCAAGTGGTCCTCCATTGCAACTTGATCCTTGAAAGCATGACGACATCATTTTCAACCCCTGTAGATATACACGAGGTAGTAACACGAGTCCACTCTCTTCTGTATCATTTTCGCAAAGTGTTCTGGAGAGAAATTGTTTACGAGCTTTTATGCCAATATTGCAAAAAAACGTAATGCACATTTTTCCTATTTATTGCTAATCACATTTTTTATTATTGCATTTATGAATTACATGGCAATCGGGAAAATAATTCAAATAATCCCGAATATTCTCCAAAATATTTAAATAATATTCTGCAAAAAATACGATTTTTCAAACATTCTCTATAATTTCAATCCTAGCTAATTTCAGTTCATTAATTGGAAATTAAAAATTAATGATTAAATAATAATAATAATGATAGTGTTATTATTAATTATTATTTATTTATTATTAATTTATTATTAATTTATGAATTATCTATGAGTGGAGTTCGATTAGGAGAATGGTGGATTGGAGGAGGAACTTTTTTTTTTGCTGAGATGGCACTTTGTGCTGCTCTTCTGGGATGACCTCCACCAGGTACAATAGTTCCGGAATTTTCGCCGGGGTTGTCGGGGGTAGTGCGCATATGCTGTGGCAGGCAGCTTATTCCTAGAAAGCCACTCGGACACGAGCAAATCCCCTGTACACTAGCCTTCCACTTGAGTGTTCCGCAAATACCGTTACGGTATCAAGGAGGACAATACATCGGTCACTGGGGAATGCTTCGGGATGTCCTTCAGAGAACTCTCCATTCTCTATTTCCCTCATTTTCTAATGGGTCCCTTCGATATTTCTCGATTAATAGATATTCAATAATGTGGGTAAACATTTACTGAAAAATTTGTAATGTATCGGAACGGTTATAAATCGGAAATTAAATTGAGAACTTGAATTACTGAATTGATAAAGTTTAATTACCCGAACCTCATTAGGCCACGGAAAAATCGTGCTCAAACTGATCTCCATTTCGCGACAATCCCCGGTTAAAAAAAAATGTAATCGGAATATTTTTTCCAAATTTTCAAAAAATTTCTGGAAGACTGTTCAGAAAATTTTTTTTAGGAAACTGAAAAAAAATCGGAAAACAAAACAATTTTATTTTTAGGAAAGGTTTTGAAGAATTCTTCAAAAATTTAAATAGAAATTTTTTTTTTATAATTTAGGTGGCGCATTTTTTGAGAATATTGAAAAATGAAAAAAGTAAGAAAACAACAGTATAATTAAAAAAAAAATTATATTCGCAAAAATTTCTAGAAAATTATAAAAAAAAAATTTCTAAACAAATTTTTGAACAATTTTTCAAAACATTTCCCAAAAATACGATTGTTTCGCTACAGATTTTTTTTTGTTTCAAAAAAAAATTCTGAAAAGTTTTCTAGAAATTTTTTGAAAATTTGGAAAAAATATTCCGATTACAATTTTTTTACCCGGGTCCCCTCATAAATTCGAATAATTAGTCGTCTAGTTAAAATGGAGGAATATCTCATTACAAACCAACATCTCACAATTGGTAGGAAAATCGTGGAAAATTGACACTCGTTTGTCCCCAACAAAGTTACCGGGAAATACCCGATTATTTTGAAGCACTCAGAATACTTGAATATTTTTCTCGTGCACTCGTGGGACTTCGATACTAAGTACTATTTCCGTTTAACTAGAGCGGAGATAACACCGTGTATCCCACGACACTTCCGGTATACTCTCTTCTGGATAATTTTAGAAAGTTCCGTTGGGCAAATCCCGGGGAGATTTAGACTGTCTTCGCGTGTATTTCCACCCTGGAAGAACAATAAAATAGACAACAACAACAACCATTCGCCAAAAAGAAAAATAATTTCTTCGATTTAAAGACAGGAAATTCTCAGAAATAAAAAAGATCTCTCAACACGCGAAAATACCTCTAGCTTTTCCATTTAATTCGACGATTGTTCACTCCATTTTGTTAATAATTACCCTGATCTTTTATAAATTCTTTTCAGAAAAATGAATTTTTTTCTTCTACTTTATCCGACGAATGTCGAGTTAAAAAAATTGTTTTCCGTCACAATTGAAAATTCCTGAAATTTCGAAGGCGATATGAAGAAGTCCTTGAACAATTTGTTGTACTGTAATATGCAGACTTCACTTGATGTGCGCAGGTGAAGTACATGAATGCCGGAATGAAAGGGTCCATTTATCCTCGCCTCATGTATTTTCCACGTGGAGTTGAAGGATAGATGAATAGACATGGACTATTCGATACACCTCGGACGATTTCACGGAAACAATGGGGTATCGTTTAATTATCCAATCGATTTTATCGGACATACACCGGTAGTACCTCCGGAGAATTACTTTGAAAACCGCAATTGCCTCTGATTAGAGATTCTCCGGTTTCTGGAGATCTCCCAATCTTCCCTTAAATGAGAATTTCTGTAAAAAATTCTGCTCATTTCATATAATACTTATACTATTCTCATTTTTTCCTATATCTGACATCTCAATATTCATGTAATTACATTAGAAAATTTTCTCGCAGAATCAAGAAGTATTTCAAAGTCTCACTTCAAAAGAACGCAAAGAAAATTCCTCAATTTAAGATTGCGAGTCTGTCTCTTTCGATCAGAATCTCAATTTAAGATTTGGATTACGAGAAAAATGAAAAAATACTTGACTTTCTCCGGTGTAACTTCATCTCGAAGTCAATATCTTTTTCATCCCTTGGAATCTCGTTAATTCGCTCTTCTTTTCGATGCTGATTCGAATTTCCTTCTGCGAGAGTTGAATCAAAAGATCGAAGATACATCGAGATAGGAATAATAGACACCCAGTGGTGATTTCTATTTTTACGCATCTAGTGAATAGAACAGAGGTCGACTATTCGTTGAGAAACGAGGGATGAGATCGAGGTCGAGATGTGAATCGAGAATTTTCCTCGAATCGAATTATCGATTCCATTCAAGACCTCACCAGTCGTTTTACCGATATCCAAATGCCTCGTCGTCCTCGAAAACTCAACTCGAAATTCAGAATTGAGATCGGAATTTTCCGTGGGATTTCTCCTGGGGGCTTATTCTCATCGCATAGGCAACGTCTTTCGTAAACCGAACGTAATCCGTGAAGGAACGAATGATTCGTTGATCACTTTCGTTTGGGAATTTTAAATTCGTGAGGGAAAATCTTTCATTCGACAATTTTATTTTCCCACACGAATCTTATTCCCATACGATGTATCCTAAAGATTCGTAAATAAGGTTGGCAAGACTAAGAAATGAGAAATCCATTAACGAATGTTGCCGATCCGTCTACAAATCACATTCGTATGGGGAAATGTCTAACGAATCAGCGTTCTCAAGGGAATACCAAATATTCGTTCACTGTACGTAAAAGCTGTCGAATAGAGATCTGAGGGAATAACCAGGAGAAAACGTAAAAAATTAGAATTTGGAATTCTAAAAAATTCTTTGGAATTTTTGACTTTCGAAAACTTTGGCGAACCCTCGAGGAAGTCAAGTTCGATCGGACCTCCTGGTGGAGTACTTTCTAATTAGAGCACCGCGGTTTGTCTTGGAGGAGTTGGTTTGTAACGAGACACCAGTGCGATTTACCTCCGAAAATGAAGGTTGAGGGCCTGAAATGATCCTCACCCTGAGCCCTCGGCTTTCACGTTTCCCCTTTCAACTCTGCTGACGCTGGGGGAGTGAAAATTTTCATTCTGAAGGATCTTGAGGCTCCGCTCTCACGTACACAACGTTATGCTCGATGAATTTCAGTTTCGTATAATTAATTACCTTCTCCTGATGTTTTCATCATTCAAAATTGAAACGTTAAAATTTCACGGGGCTCTCTCAATTTCGTGGGCATCCGCAGTCTAATTAAAACCGCTAATCCCTTCCCCGGAATCATTTTCTAATTGTCTTTTATTTTTATCCGGCAGGTATGCACCAAAAATAATGTACAACGCCACTTTTCCACTTTTTTCTATTTTCACAATTTTCCAATCGCGCATTAACTGCATGTTTGAAAATTAATGAATCTCCTGTTATCAATTCGCGAATTTCCCTTATGAATGCACTGAGAAAAAAAAATTCTTTTGCCAAGAATGTTTACTAATCACAAGAAAATATATTTGGCACTAGTAAATCTTATGGGAGTATTTATACAGTGGTTGCATGATTTACTGGTGACAAGAATATATTCTTGGCAAAAGAAATTTTTTTTCTCAGTGTGGGTCCCCGAAAATTTGAATGACTCGCGAAAATTGGGAAATCGATGATATATATTTTTTTCCGTTAAGACTCGCATCGACACCAACCGAAGTTCAACGAAACACTCATGAATCGGACGTTGTAACGCAATCGTAGGGCATTTAATTCGATAAATTAACCTCTAGCCCCGGTTAAACCGCGGCAGGAAATCTCTTCAATCTGCTTTGATGCGTCTCGTTAACAATTGTTTGTTTTCCTCTGTCCAGCGCCTCAAGGCACGGAATGATAGATATACATTAATTTTCACGCGTATAGGCTTTCAGGTGATTCTCCATTTTGTTCTAATCCAAATCGATGAGGGATAGTGTTGATAATTAGAATGACGTATCGGAGATCTCAACGTTTTATTATAGAATTATGAATTTCTCATGACGCATCAGAATTTTTCATATCCATCCTCTATTTGCGGATCAGATTTTCCCATCTCGAAGAGGCTAATTGAATCATAAATTGTCACGCTCATCCGATAAGCAATTAAGCGGCAATTAAGGATATCAGTTTGCGTTTCAGATAGCAGAATAATTCATTATTAAAATCCAGTTATTTGTTCAAACAAATCAATCATCGAGGAATGAGTCCTCCTTTTTATTATGAAATAATGAGGATTTTTCCAATCCCTAAAAAAATTTATTAGAATGGAATAAAATCGTTATTTGCACTTTTTTATTTATCCCCAATAAATAATTTTTATGGCGATAAAAATTCCCGGGAATTCGCCATTTATTTTCCCATCAAACTCGTAAAACTCAGAATTTTCGTCTTTTCCTGTTGACTGAATTACCCGAAATTGAATTCTCAATTTTTCTATCAAATCGAATAAAAGCACTTCCTCGGTAAAATGGAGTAAAAATTTTTCATGAGTTTGTGTGGCACTAGCCATGCGCATCAATTACCAAGACTGTGTAACCTAATTGCCGCAATATGATCTTCAATTACCCACGAACGTTGACCCGTTCGCATTACAAGAGCGAAGCACGCGCAATGTCACTGTAATAACGAGGAAGTACCATATCGGCCAATGCCCAGGGGATCGTGTAAATTTATGGAGCTCGATGGGGAAAAGCTTTTTGCAGTTGAGCTTGTGGTGGGATGACACTGGGGACACATGTGGTGACTCGTACATTTTAGCCATCGCGTGGGCTAAAGTTGTCTGACGAAAGTCTGGTATCGTACGTGCAGTTATGAACCCTGTAATGCTGAAGGGGAGACCGAAGTATTGGCATTTCGAGGTTAAATTGCGGAAATGTCCGGTTTGATGGGGTACGTAAAAGCCGGGGATCAAATCCACCCCTTGTTGCCAAAGCTTCAGGGTAGAAAATCCAGCGGATCCTTTTACAAAATTTCCACACCCAATGAAAAAGAATAGCTCCCGTTTTTTCAATTACATTTTCCTCGGGAATAATTCTGAAGATTGACAATTTTCATTGAATAGTTCTGTCCCCGAAAATTTGACAGGGTAATAGGTATACTTGGGGCTGTCAAATCATTTGCGTTAGACGCCCTTCGGATGAACGGTATGTGCGCACCGGTGGTACATTGTGTAATTAACGCATAGCGATGCATTCGGATGTGTGTCACCGTGAAATCGGGTTGAAACGGAATTCAGTGGTGGAGGGGTTGATTCTGGTGGTTTTGATAGGGATGTATGATTTTTGGTCAGAGATCAATTCACGTACAGAATAATTTCCAACGACATTCACTCCGCCATTTTTTTCCCATAATCAATCTTGATCTTAATCGTTAATCCTTTTCCGGAAATTTGAGCCAAAATTTGTCAACAGTATAATCCAATTACCGCGGACATTTCAGTCGTGGAAGAATTAAGTCGGTCATTTATCGGTGAATTGAGGTACTGCAATTTAAAGTTCGTGTAGACCCACACGTCGGTGTGGCATGATTGATCAGTACATTCAAGATTCCTAGCAATTTCTCATCCTCCCGATTCCTCGGAACCCGAGACCTCCGGATTTATTACTCCTTGGAGTGGACCCTTCGCCCTCGCACACCCCTTCAATCCCATTCCGGTCATTGACACATCCCACCCTAGATAAATGAACCAAATCCCCCACGATGAGTTCGACTAACTACCCCCGAGATAGCGAAAGCCAGTTTTTGCCTCATCCTGTGAAGATTGCAAAAAACTTGATCCGTCTCCCATCCATTTCTTCCGCGAATTTGGCAAGGTCAAAACGTACGCACTCTCATCAGGGTGAATAAAAAAAAAAACTGATATTACCACTTGAAGGTTAGCCGAAGCAATACATATGGTGCAAATCGTTCGATCTCTCCGATATTTGCAGGGTCCAATGCTAACCTTTTACGATCGATGAAAAAATTTTATGAGTCATATCGAGGTGGACACGTAATTTATGGGGAATAAATTCTAGAATTCGTCAAGCCAATTTCCGACATTTTCTCGATATTACGTTTCGCCATGGCGACAATGGATTTATTATTCATGCGAGAGTAGTCGGATTTTTTTTACGTCCACACAAGATCGCCAGAGCATTCGGGACAGTTTTCAATTTTTCAGGAAATTATTAGCGTTTCAGTTTGAAAATATTTCGAACTCTAAAGTCTCCGTAGAATAATAGAATAACGGTCATGACAGTTTGCGTTGCGTGTGTGATACCCCACGGCTGAAACTTCTTGATACTCTCAATTTTCCTAGTTGGCATGTAAAGCTACCGTATGCCTAGCAGTTGAAATCCACCTGTCCATTTCATTCAAATCCTGCTGCCCTTCATCATTTCAGAGTCCACGTCGTTTCGAGTCCGGAAACCCCTCGAATCCGAGATGCAATTCCAATTTGCAGGGTAGGTTCTCTCGAGCGGAGCGAATTACCTGAGATACACTGGACTTTACCAGCGGAAGTGTCCGAGGGTCACAAAGTTCAGGTGTACCGCGGTTTATCTCGCGCGATAATCTAGCCAATCCTGTTCCATCAATCCTGCGGTTATGAGAGAGATACAAAGGCTTCGAGTAGTTTTCCTCACCAAAAAGTAGATCACACGCAAAAAATCCGAAATAATTAAGAACCCCTCGACTCGAATACCATTATCCCGGGTTCTAGTCTAATAGCAAAAGTTTCTTGAATGAAAGTCAACTTATTTAAAATCTCGAAACTTTTCGTCACCGTGGGAAATTATCTACAAAATAATAACTGAGGCAATAAAAGTGAAGCATTGCACCACGTTCTGGAATTTTCCTGAATTTCATCATCGACGCAGTAAAGAACTTTTTGATTGTGAGGTTGCGCCCCGAGCTGCAAACACAATCACCAGGAAAGTTGTTTTCGATTGACGACCGATATGTGGATGAACAGGTTTTAATTAGAAGTCATCCCCATCCACCCCTGACCTGCATTTGGAAAATTATTTTCACGTTCATGAGGAAAGAAAAGTCGAGCGTAAATACAACATGATTTAATATCTCGGGATGGACAACTATAAAAAAATTGAATCGCTAAAAAAAAAATGATTCTGTGTACATACAACTTGTTCGTGATGGTTTCGGGGTTGACTTGATCGACAATTGCATCAGCTGTGATATTAATAATTATGGAATGAATCTACCAACTGATGGACCTCAATAAATCGCTTCACGTGCTTCAATCTTGCGGTAGCTGCCAAACTCGGTCTACCATCGTCGTAAACCACAAATCGATATAATGCGGCCAACTCAAAGGAGACGCCCATCGAAGGCCATTAAAGCAGAGTTTGACGTGCCGTATAATACACCGTGTTAATAGTGAAACTACTATGGACCGACGGTGGCGGTACCACTGAATCATAAAAGAGAGTTTCGTATTTGGTAGAGAATGGTGTTGTACCTTGCGGGTAATCCCGAAGGATTTGTTCGGATCCAGGGTATCACCAGGTGCTTTTGATCAGAAGGATCAACACTTGGCGGTAATACCAGGGATCGATTCCATGACGCAATCGACAGTTAGGGGCTTTCACCTTTCTTTAATTGCGAATTAGAATCGAATTACTGCAATTACCCGAAATTTTTTACGTTCATCCCGCAATCATTTGATTTTGATCTTTTGATATCTGCAGCCGATAGTATTTATCGATTTAATGTTTTTGTGACGAATCAAAACGAATTTCTATTTTCGAATACCAGAAATCCCACAGCGATCCCGGAAATCAGCTTGATCGCGAATAGCAAATCTCCTCGCTACAAAAATAATTGAAATTCAATTCCCTCATTGAAGGAACGCGACTTCCGCATACAACAGCAACCGACTGACATTCAAAATATTTTCACTCCAAACAATTAATCCCAAGTAAAATAATAGTTGGCAGCATAAAAAAAATCATTATTCTCAGAATTCTTATGTTATTAAAGTCGTCATTGTTCTGGCAAATTGAAAAATGGTGAAATACACTTTGGCGGGTTTAATAGAATTTTTTTCTGTCCTCGGAAATAGCGCATAGGGAAAATACCCGATAAGTCGTGTGCAATGGGCGAAAAATCACTTTCAATTGTGTTCGACAGGAGCTGTGAAATGAGATGACGAGTGCGGACGGGGGGTAAATTCGATTATTGTCGTACAGTTGGACTCGTCCACCGATCAACAATTTCTCGGTACAATGTTGTACACTGGTCATTTATATCCACCGCATTCCCATGGTGATCACCAGTTTATTTATGCACGGGAGGACAGCATATGGGCATTAATGAATATCCGAATGTACTGTGGCACCAATTAACTCGATAATTAATCGATGTCGATTTGCCACAACCGTTGATTCCATTCTCTATGCGATTAGCGGAATATCATTGTCGTTTCGGAAATTCAAATAAATTAGACGGGATATTTGGAATTTTTTTTCACGTATAATTCGATAATAAGTAATTGCAAATGCGGGGTAATTGTACTGTTAAGAATTAAATTCGGAAAAACTCCGGGTGGAGGGCATTTTACGACTCGTGCTGTAAAAAAAAATGTTGCTTATGATAATTTTTTATTTTACCACTTTTCGTCCGCGTACAGATAACTTCAAACTATTTTAAAATTACCTCAGTAAATATCAAACCTTCATTTAATCTGAGAGTATTGTTTTTGATGTAATGTTCTCCACTTTTAGTTTGATGGACTCCCATTGAATTTTACGAGGAAATAAAATTTCAAATGTTTACGAGGAAGAAATCGTAAAAATGCTTTTGCATTTATTTCAGCCATCGCGTTATATGAAAATTAAAAATAAAATTCAATTCGCTGCGCCGGATATCAGAGAGTCGTACATAAAAAATACAAAAATCTTCAATTTTAATTTTTTACCATTGAAAAATTCTTCTTTGACGGAGATAGTTTATACAATGTATTGAATTCAATACTCAGTACTGGGTGACTTCTGATTCCAAATCTGGTGAATGAAATGTGCAGGGGAGTGAAGTTTAAAGGATTTCGTATTGAAAACGAAGAAAAGGTGAAAGAAAGTGGAGGAGAAATGCCGGAGATAGAGAGGCAGATGAATGCAATGAGCATGAATTCCATCTGTTGGAAATAACTCCATACGTGTAATGTCAAATCCCAAGAGGTGAATGGCTACGATGAAATGTGAATACTGCCCCGAGGCAAAAAATTTTAATTAACGTCATATAAATTATTCGTTGAATTACATTAATAGATAGAATTTTCCCGTGAATAGTCCACCCACTTTTAATATGCTAATGTACGAAATTATTCAATGTTTTGTGTGTGTTTGTGGGCGAAATACACAGAATGTTTACTCTAGTCGTCCACTCGAGACTGAATTACGCAATATCCCTCCGGTGTTTTCCTCCAATCCGCGATAATGAAGCATCGGAAAATTCTCTACGTTGAAAGTAAAATATATTTGAAAAGTTTCGCCTGATCCGTGTTAAAAGTTCTCGATCCGCATTACCTTTTAGAATTCAAAAAATTGATTTAAAAAATGCGTAATTTATTCCATTGCACGTGAAGACTTTCATTTCATCAATTGATATAGAGAGGAAATTGTGATTAATGTTATGACAAAGAAATTAATTATCAGGAGATGTCGCGATTTTTTTAATTGATAGGAGAATATTCTCAGGACACAGCTCGTGGTTTTGTCTTTTCACATTCTTTCTTTCGCTTCCCCACATTTTTTCTGCGAATTCGAGAGATAATTTCCGAGGGAATGTAGTGCAAAACGCAAAGAGAGTAGACTCTTAACCCCAGAAGAAACCTCTAACCAAGGAACAACACATTTCATGACGTCGATTTTCTCCTGAGACTTTTTGTTCTCCAACTTTACCTCATTCACAGACGGTAAATGGGTGGTAGTGCAAGGGTAATTATCACCTTGGAAACAAACTTTTTCCGCGAATGGATGGGAACAATAAGAATGAGGAGAGGAATTAATGAAAAAGTTTAGAATGGGGTGGGAACGGAGCACGTTGGCTTCAGAGCAAACCGATTACACGGATTATCTGAATCGTCTTGGAAAAGACTCACATTCCATCGAATTTTATTTCAAATTAATGCCAGAACACTCCATATAGTTTCCAAGTGCATTTGAGAATAGCGGTATTTAAAGGTATATTGAGAGCATTTGTTCGGTGATAGACAGAGTTTTAAGGGCTTCAACGCATTTGTAGTCGCTTATTAGGAATTACGACACTTCAATGGAAAAATTTATGGGAGTCAACCAATTTTTCTCGCGACTATCTCCATGAGTTTTCAATAAAAATTGAATTATTCAACTCAATTACATACGCGATTGCAACTATTGCGACTATCTATGAATTTATTTTTTTAGTTTCAAAACACTTTCTTTTTTAATTCAGTAATTTTTTTTGTCAGTGTACTCATTGCTTTTGAGATTCAACTCCAAATGGGAGACGGTGGTGACAAATTCTTTGGAAGTCATATGGTAATTTAGCCTGAATATTCGACTTGCACATAACCCGCATATCTCAGTACGAAAGTGTCGGATTACGCGGGTCTGACGCGCCTTGAATTCGGTTTTGGTGCAATGACGCACTGTACCAACGTATGTACACACTTTATTGTGCACAACAGTGCACCTTGAGGCTAGGAATTTAACTGAATTTCGGAGTGAACGAGAGTGAATTATGAGACCGAGGAAAAGAGTGATGGGAGGAGAAAATGTGTCTATGAGAGGGGAAAATTCTTGAAATTTCATCTGGAAAATGGATGAAGATTTAAATCTAATAAACGTGTCAGGTGCGGTGCATCATTTATAGAGGATCTCGGGGCCTGGGGGGAAGGGGGGGAGTAACGAGGCCCAACGGGTAAATTCACTAAAAATTGTCGGCGTCATAAAAATTCGATTTGGATGATTGATCATGTTCTCATAACGACTTTCCATATAATTTCGACGATTTTTAAAAATTATTATTTCAACAATATCCGGGTAAAGAAAAATTGTAATCGGAATATTTTTTTCAAATTTTTCAAAAATTTCTGGAAAACTTTTCGAACAATTTTATTTATGCAACAAAAAAAAATCAGAAAACTCAATTATATTTTTGGAAAAGGTTTTGAAAAACTTTTCAAAAATTTGAATAGGAAAATTTTTCATTCGTTAGATGGCGTATCTTGTATTCCGATTTTTTTTTGTTTCAAAAAAAAAAATTCTGAAAAGTTCTTCCGAAATTTTTTGAAAATTTGAAAAAAATATTTCGATTACAATTTTTTTTCACCCGGGTATTCAATAAAAATTATTATCAATATAACAAAACATAAAATTGAATGATTTACCTTCTCCCAATTAAACTTTTCATGCGTAAAAAAATTAATCCGAATAAAATCAGTTCCCCCAATAATTTTCCATTGAATGTTCATCCAGAGATAATCCCCAACTGAAATCATCCATTTTCCTGGTAAATTAATGCGCTTTCCAATAAAAATAATTTCTCAAATAATCCAACAAAACTGCATTAATCGGCTCTCATTAGCAGTGTAAAACAAAACAAGCTCTTTTGCCCTGAATTTTGAATATCTCCGTGACTTTATGAGATACTTTACCACTCGAATTTACGACGAAACTTGTGCTCATGCTGGAGCGACAATGGCGGTGTGCGAGGGGGTGGGAAGGGGAGGGTATGAGGAGAGGATACGGAGGAAAAGGGCTTTTGTCGTCGGTGTTCTCTGTACAAGAGTCGTAGGCGTTGGGGCCGTCTTGGCAACTTCCTTCGTTTCAGGGGCCCCCAGGCCGTCACATCGACGGAAGTTGCCCCTCTTCCCCTGAGTACCATCATGAGGATGTTACAATTATTACTGACCGGGACTCGTTAGCACGTTTCCTTTCTTTCCTGAGTCATTTCGGTGTCAAAACTGACGAGAGTCGTAAAATTTAAGTGCTGAGAGAAAAAAGAAATATTTTCGCCAAGGATTTATTTCCATACCCATTCTTTCATAAACATAAATAATCATTAAGACGATAATATTTTTTATTAATAAAAAATTCGTAAACTCGTTAATAGTATACAATTTAAAACTGATAATCCAATAAAAAAATGGGGATTATCAAAAATATTGTTTATTGGTATTTATTATTGATTATATTTTATTTACATGTAGATTTTTTTCGTACCGATGATAAATATTCTCGGGAAGAACTTGTGAGTTAATAATAGGAGGATAAATTGCCTTCAATTTTATTTTCTGAAGTTTCCGGGTAAATTAATGGCCGCTGCCCTCGAATTTTCTGGTGTATCCCGACAAACAGAAATTCATAAAGAGGAAATGAAAGTGAGTCACCTTTGACGGTCGACAAAGTAAAAAGCCCCTGGGTTCTTGCTCTTGTGCTTTGACCCTTCAACTGATTCCCCTCATCTTTATTTCATCTGGTGGAAAACAAAGGGGGTTTAATAATCCAGAAAATTAAACGCCACCTGTGGTACACCATTTCGATATTACGAGAGGGAAATTCTCTGATGAGAGAACAACGAGAAGTTGAAGCCTTGAAATCACAACTTGAAAAAATAAGTAAAAGCGCGAAATTCATGAGTAGAATCCTTCTCTATTTTTCCCTTCAATTCGAATAAACTTTATTTTAATTGAATTAAATAAACAACAGAAGAATCGAGAAGTTACTCGATGTTTTCCACCATTTTATTCTTCAATTCAATTATATTATGATTGGTTTTCAGTGCTAATGCGCTAATTTTCCATGAACGTGCGCAAGTACACACGTCTGGGACGTATAGTGTCTGTAAATGAGACAACCCTGAAACTGGGTCACATCGATGTTCACTCATTTACTCTATTCCCGTGTGAACGCTTCATCGAATACTCTAATTCCTCGTATTTCATTTCAATATATTAACTATCTCGCCTGCACCAAACAGGCAAGAAATTCTCTTGAAAAATGTTAACATATTCCATCGATTTTCAATTTATTATCCGCTGGTCCTAAATTTCTCTTTCGATCCTCTCAACTTTGTGATTCATTCAAATCTTCTCATAAATCTAGAAACTTCTCTCCCTTAATTGCCAATTTTTTATGCATTAAAAAACTTTTGGCAGTCCTGAAAATTTTCGGGCTTTCCAAGAAAATTTCGAATTATAATGACAAACTTCTCGAAATAAACATGAATTGTTAATGAAATTTCCACTAATAAAAACGGGTAACTTTTTTTCAAGTCTCAACCCTCGAAAACAATACCAAAATCAAAATCGATTTCCGTTCGATTTGAGCGGTCGAAGAACGAGATTGAAGTGGCAATTGGATTTTAATTCTTTCGATTGCCGCTTAATCAATATTCCGGAAAAAATCTTGACTTGACATCGGCGTAGAAACAAACGACATTATTTCATTGAGTTCTATTTCGGAAAGCGGTGGGGAGGGGGGAGAGGGGAAATAAATTTGAATAACTTAATTACGGGAAAACGTCGCAGTGCGCGTTTAACCGCAGCAACGCATGTACAGGTGGAGGTGGTTAACGTCGACGGTTTAAAATGGAGTCAAATTCACAGATATGGGTCAAGTGAATTACAGATCGCCTATGACTTTTCCACTGAACTCTACCGAACCTCAAAAAAAAATCTCTTTCAATTCCCATTATTTATAAAAAAACAATCCCTGCAAAATTCACGTATAAATTTTTTAATTTTTCACCTATGAAAATAAATAATAATAAATAATATATTATTGAAAATCAAATCAATTTGGAAATTATGATTTCATGTGGAAAATGTTGAAATGAATAATTCAATGATTTCATCGATCATACTATGACAATAGAATCGAAAGAATTTTGTCAATATTTCCGAAAAGAAAAGGACGAGACAAAATTTATTCTGAGCTGATGGTTTATTATTGATAGCAGTAAATAATGCCCTCCCCATGAATTCAAGCCGATGGAAATAATAGGAAAATTGAAAATACTCCGCAATTTTATTTAGCTAATGGATTTATTGATGATACTGATCAGTTTATGGGGCACTCCACGTAAATGCACGTCCCAGGGGGTATTTCGTTGCTCTTATTCTTCAGCCATTCAATTACTCCCCGTCGTCGACGTTTCCGTTCATTTATCGTTTATCCGTACGCTAAACGGATTTTCAAGGAGTTTTTTTTTCGTCTCAACACTATTGTGCGATCGATTTCCCCGCGACATTCCCCCGGGATAGATATTTGTTTGTAAATCCCCTAAATAAATTTTTACTTATTTATCAATAGTAAAAAAAATTAAAATTAAATTGAAAAAAAAATGACAAAAATGGATCAATTAATTAATAAAAAGTATGAAATTAGATTAAATAAATGGAGAATTTTTTTTAAATTGCAGAATGGACTATGCAGATGTGAGGGATCAGTGGTTGACAGAACCCTTAGGATCGGGATTAAAGATCGCCCGTCCCTCCGTTAAAGAGACAAAATCAAAGAGACAAGTGTGGAAGGGTAAAAAATCACGAGCTGTTGATAATCTTGGTGGCCGGTGTGCCGCCAGTACGGCGATGCGACGATGAGCCCGGTGTCCAACAAGGGTCAGCTCCTGAAGCGCATCACCCGACACCAGCGTCGTCGTGTTGCCGTTGTCATTAGTCTTGACACTCTGTCACTCATCAACCCGCCATTATTACTGTCACTGCTGACTGTATTTGGTGATAACGGGCCTGATAACGGGCGTTTATTGGTACGGCCAACAAACGGCTGGCCATGGACCTCGAGGAGACGAGAAACGGCACCGGTGATACCGAAGAGGAATACATCAATATCTACTTCATGGTTGGCGATCGCAAGGAAACGGCTAGCTTCCGACCTGATCACGTCACCAATAAGGAACTTAAGGGTGAGTTACTCACAAATTATAATTCATTAATTTCTTCTAACTCGTTACGTGACGTTTCCTCCGGAAACTCATGGGGAAATTTTTCCCACAATCCTTCGTCAAACTCCGTGAAACTACAGATATGATAACACAAATTTTTCTCGATAAATCAATGACAACCAAGACCCTCTCGAAGCCCGTCATTGGATTGTTAATCAAATTAAGTGTTTTTCCATCGATGGGGGATAAACAAAATTGGGTAATTAGAGGAACAGTCAGAAGCAGGAGTGCTCTCATCTCCCTCATTTTTTTCTGGCTAAATATCCACTGTCCTGAGAGGAACTGCTCCCTCATCCTCGAGTCCATTAGTGCAGGGCCAAAAAAATAGAATAATCTCACAGTCACTGGCAACATATGCCCTCACGACGTCAGCAGACAATCCATCAAAATCAACCCTGACATGAAGGACAATCGTGATTCAATCTAATGGCAATAAGTAGTTTCTCGGATCATTCGATGATCATTTGGTTCAATGGACAGAAAGGAATCAATTTTTTCCTCCCATAGTTAAAGAAATTCATCCAAAATCTCCAATAGTAAAAGCCAAAATTATTTCCTCAATTCACTAAATAAATTGTTCCTTTCGTTTTAATTATTTGATAATACTAAATTCATCAAAAAATTTACTCATTAATGAGATTATTATTATTGTTATTATTAGTATTATTATTATTAATTGAATTATGAAAGGGAGAAAAAATTTTACTAGAACTTATGCATCCACTGGGGTAAAAAGGCTTTTAACAAGGGTTGCTTCTCTCTGGAAAAAAATTTATCGAGTCCGTGAGGGTATACTCTCTCTTTCCATTAAAAAAGAAAGAACTTATTCAGCTTCCTCCATCCACTCACTTTCCCTCCCCGATGACCCTCTGATGTGCGATAATCGGGTCACGATGGTTCCGGAGATGAAAGCACCTTTTCTTTACCTTTTTCCATCGGTTTTTCCTACTTTATTTGAGATCTGCGTCGAGAGAAATACCTCTGATTTTACAACGATTTTTATTGCCCGAGAAATTTATTGCGGTCTGATCCAAGATCTTGTTGAATGCAATGTTTCTGAGGAAATGGTGGGAATAAAG
Source organism: Fopius arisanus (assembly GCF_000806365.1). NCBI lineage: Eukaryota > Metazoa > Arthropoda > Insecta > Hymenoptera > Braconidae > Fopius > Fopius arisanus. The sequence continues at coordinate 1,003,967 of NW_011887741.1, read as the reverse complement.
TCCCCGACAAATTTTGTTAAGGCCACGTCAATCCCCGGGAAATGGAAATCGCGACTTAAAATTATGAAAGAAGAATTAAATTGTCTAAATCATTTGTTAATTTGTACGAATTTTCTTGGAATCATACATATATTTTTTTTCAATTGTGATGGGAGTAGGATATTTCGTAACGAGTGCGTAAAAATTATTTTTCGACACAGTATGATGGAAATATAATTCCAGTAAGCAAAGAGGGCAGTGTTCCCGGGAAAAATATCGATTTTTATCATCTTTCTCATCTCCTGAAGCACTTCTCCATTTACTTTAATTTTCTCAACGATTATTATACCCCGTAATAACCCAATAACCTCCTGTCAGGTGGACACTTTGTAAAGTGGGTTATTCCATCCTCTGGAAAAACACAGGGTTTTACTCAGTAATGGCTAATGTCAAGTGTTTCATTTCTAATATAACTATCAGCTGGTAAACACGGGTCACACCGACGAGAGGTCGAATATTACAACGATATTTCATTAGAGCTACCGTCTATTATTGGCAAACCCATAAAAAGCTGCTGTACTTGGGGTTTCCCATTAGGTGATATTTTTAGATGGGATTAAGGTCCTTGGAAGTATTATATACATCGTATGGAAGAGATATCAAATAGTTCTCGGTTTTATCCTCTCGCACGAAATGCCAATTATCTCCTTTAATTGAATATTTTCCATAACTATCCAATCCAAGAGTTTTAATTTACATCATCTACATTTTAAAAAAATGATGAAGTTGAAGAATTAAATGGTACCAAATTGATAATTGAATCGAATTAAAGGATTAACTGCAAAAAAATTGAAAAATCGCCGGCCATCAACCAAAAATATTGCATTAAAAATTTCTCCCGGAAAAGTGCATGAAATTAAAATTCGTTGAATTAATTTATGACACCCGTTACTCGGGAAAAATCCTAAATATTCCATACTCTCATCACTCTAACTGGAATCTTCTTCCCTCTGGGGCTCGCTGAGGACTCGTGAATAGTTAATGATATCCTGAAGCGTTAGGTTAATTATTAAAGTCTCGGCACTTCAAAATTCCACCAAGAATCAACACTCGTCATTTTAGACTCCATGTGATATTCATTGGCTCTCTGATTAATTAATCATTTTTGTGGGGAGAGGGGGTTCCAATGTATCTCGGATGTATTCTTCCCTGGGTTACCATGGTCACGCAATTATTGCCACCCTCAGGGCCATACGGCCACGGCCGTCGGCCAAACGAATCCCTCGCAATCGATGGACGTGGGGTCGAGCTAAATAGCCTACCCCAAAGATTCCATCAGAACCATTTTCATGGGTCATTGAACCTTCCATCGAGGTCAACGCCCGCAAAATCGCCGATTTTTTCTGCCATTCACCACTTGTTACCAAAAATTCTCAGACTCGTATAAAGCGCTCTAAAATCAAAACCACCAATCGTCTATCGTAATCCTAATTCAATTTTAAATTTTCAATTATATATTCGGGGAATTTACGAGGAGGAATTTACGATGTAAAACTGTCTTGAATTAAAAAATTCGATTTTTTCTTTCCGATTTGATTCTCCGGAAAAATCACGCTCTAACGCGCGTTCAGTTCTGAAAATATTCGCGAGTTCCATCTCGTCGGAAGATTAGCGATTTATTGAAGGGTTTTTTTTTACTCGGAAATTTGCCCTGGAATAAAAAGTCCAAAGCGATGGCTTTTACGTATCGATCCCATTGTAGCGCCGAAATGCCCTCACTCCTGGATTTTTTTCCTTTTTCCATGCGAAGTTTGATATGAATATGCACGGGCTGTAATTCCCTGGGTGTATGTACCGAAAGTCCTCGGGCAATTTTGAAATTCGACGGGTATATGTGATGGAAATTGGCACGTAGAGTGGCTTTGGGTCCTCGATTTCCCCATTTTTTATCGCTCCCTCTGACTCGAATTAAGGTATTGTCACTATTTTTTCCAAAAATCTCCCGAAATTTCAAAACATTTATAAATCATCGAATAACTAGTTAATTAAAATCAATGAAGATTTAGGAATATAATCCCAAGTTGCAGAAATTTTTATTACTAATGTCATTACATTATTCAATAATATAATAATATACTCATATATTAATATCTATTAATTAAATAATGACATCCAAAATAATTTAATGAGAAACAGGAATTTTGCTGTAGTACGAAAAATTGAATGATATAAGATAATAAAATGAACAATGAAACGATTGCCGAGTTCAGTAATCCCCCGAGGTAGAAACAGAGAACAAATGAATTGCTGAGCATTTATTATCCCTCCACAAATAGTAAAAAGCAATGAATCGATGTGGACGACCAATAATTGGTGATCAGCAGTCCAGCTATTATTGGTATAAAATATCAGACATGGATGGGGTAAACAGGAGTAAAAATAAACCCCCCATTGTACCAAGTTGAGACTCCCAAGCCCTTGGGGATTAAAGCCCTCCACTATTTTCCCCTTAAAAAGTCCCAAAAAGAGGAGTCGAAAAAAAAAAGAAGTGTTCAACGAAAAAACTGGGTGACACTTTTATTCTGGCTCTCAGCCTCTTTGTGCTTGCAGTATAATTCCCATTGGGAGAGTTTTTTCCACTGCGGTTGTGCATAAAACCCCATTCCAACCCCTGAGAAAAAAAAAATGGAAGAATACAGTGCGCCGGAAAAAAATTTTCATTATTTCCACGCTGAGGTGAGCTTATTTATCCCAGTATTTGTTCTCTCGCGGTGTTGTGAGAAAAAACTGACAAAAATATTGGGGGGATGATGTATTTTTGTTTTTCGTATTTTTTTGTTTCATCTATACAAATCCTGAGGAATTTCCCATAATTTTTTCTAAAAATTTGAAAAAATATTTCGATCCAAATTCGGAATTTTGAAAATTATTCAACTGTCTCAAGAATTCAGGAAAATTTGAAGTTCTCGAGAAAACTTGAAATAACTATTACAATTTTTTGAATAATTCATAGTTACGTCACCCTATGAATTTTTTCCACGAGCCGACACTTACGAGAATAATAAAAAATTTTGTTAGAATAAATCATTGGACTGGCAGCCAGCATAAATCATATTTCTGGGTATGATGGACACATCCCATGTACTCCATGAAGATATACACACAGTTGGTCACCGCAGAGCAATGATATTGGCCTCAACATAATAATGAATAAATTGAGCTGGTCCAGCAATAAAAAACTGTAATCGCGCATCGTACACCCATGATTTACGTACCATTATTCCATTAGAGTCAATGAAAGCACCGGACAAGATACAGTACAACGAGGAGTTGACTGGGACTCGAGAGAGTCTTCGGACGTTTTTATTCTCAGTCATGTCCCCCTATCAATTATCAAAGTACAAGTTACTTTTTTTCCGATCAATTTCAAAAAATCACTAATCTCTATCCACTACAATTAATTCAAAAAAATTCCACTCCATTTTCCATTTTTCCTCGACTAATCATGGGATTTTGAGTGCAAAATTATTTTAAAGGGAAAATAATTTATTTGCAACTAGTATCAGAGAATATTTTCCCAGAAAATTTTATTTGTCATTTTTTTTTTTGCGGTGGTAGCAGCATTTGCAGAAATAGATGTTGTTATTAACGAATCCGAAGGACAAGTGCCTCTTCGATTCTAATATCTTACGGTTAATTACCGCAATTATCCTGCATGTCGCGTCATTATCGTTCGTTTGTCTCATTGGCTCGTTTTCACTGACGTGAATATGACCTCTGGAGCCAGAAAGCCGCTCCTAGTCTCGAGCATTGAATCGATTTGAAATATAACTCGCTAGGTAAACATCAATGTAAATGAGTAATTGTAGTTTACGGCGAGAATCAGAAGGAATTAGTGGAGTATTCGATTTCTCAGGGACGCATTCCGCGAAATGATTTTTTTTCTCGCATCAAGTCTTTTCTCCGGCGAATTTACAAAAAAATGTTCTGTATTATATTTAATCAGTTTGATTTCCTTTAATTTTATTCTCCTAATTTTCGTCAATTGTTTTTCGTTAATTAACTTGAGAGTTCGAGGAATTGAAATAATCACCAATTTTTTTAACATGTGTACACCATCAGAAACAGTTTCAGGATCTCTGAAATAAATTATTCAGTCCGCCACGAGTCCTGATCATCTAAAATTCTCCACCCTTGATTCAACTTTCCTTCTCACACGGTTAAAATAACCCCTGAATTCTGAATTTGTCTTTGACTCCACGTGCAAAATTCAGACAGAAGAACCCAAAACTTTCCCTCAGTATCCCTGAGTATCCGGGGGTACACCAAAATGTGGGAAAAGTTTTTCAATCAAACATACATGAACGCCCGACGTTTTCCAGACACATGTTGGGAAATAATTTCCATTTCCGGTGCGAGAATTAATCCGCATATAAATTGCTGTTTAAGAAGTTACTTGAAGCTTCAGGTGTGACGGACTAACCACAAAAAAATGATAACAATAATTTTAAGAATTGTTTTTCTAGATTTTGCAATCTCTGATTCATGCACGGGAAGATATATTCGAGTCGTATAAAATATAGAATCTACATTATAAAAATATATTATATTATATTATTATGTAGACTTGATTCAACTATATATTTTTGCAAAAAGGCAAAGAGAAATCCCAAAAAAAGGCCCTGATCAAACGATTATTTTGCACTCAATACTTGATGACGTTAAAAGGAGACGAAAACATGAGTCACGGTTGGTTATTAACCTCGAGGGGATGAGCATGTGTTTCCGCACTTATCTGAAGATAATTGCCAATAATTTTTTCCGGGCAAACGCCCGTTGCCTCCATTATCCACCAATCCCGGTTTTGTTCGCGTGAATTAAATTATTATTAGCGAGACTTGAATTATTTCGAGGCCCCAATTGAAAGATCATAATTGAGCCTTAAATATTCGCATTTCATTTTTCAGTAAACTCAATAAAAAACGAAATAGCAATTGCACTAATAATTTTTAACAGTAATGATTTTTAATTGAATATTTAATTTATTTACCACCTGAGAAATGACGCAAGGATTGGCAAATCACGAGAAAAAAGATCTCGTAATTCATTCCCCGAGGATAAACGCAAATGCGAGAATCGGGTGAAAGAAATTACCCGTAATTTACATTTGTTACTAATTTCCATGGTATAAATTATTGCGGATCGTTGAGTCCGCCTCCGAAACGAGTTTGTGCATCAACATTGAATGTTTAAAATCCCGGTGGAATGAAAATAAATGAAAGAGTGATTAAGTTTACTTGAGAAACCCCGGGAAAGGAAAAATGCCGTGAAAAAATATAAAGTCAAACAAAAATAACAATCGGACGTGATAAAACGGGAGAGCTAAGAAATCCTGATACCTGGAGTAATGAGTTTTCTGATGAGAATCATCACACCACGATTCGTTATCGATTTTCCTTCGTGGATAAATATCAAGTTTATCAAGTAAACATATTGATTCTCTTTTCCGCGTCAGCCATTTTGCCTCTTACTCCACTCTTATCCCCCGTATATTCTTCCACTTTCGCCAACATCGAGGAGCAAGCCACTCCTAATTAATTTTCCATTATTATTATTTGACGAATAAAATTAAAAATGCCGATATAATCCGCCCGACCAAACGCCGACTTTTCCACTGATTCCCCACCGCCACCTGAAATCCAACGCAAATTCTCAACGCAAATATTTCCATCCACCGGAGTATTTAAACCAATTAATAAACAATTGATCAGATTTTCACGAAGATATTTTAAGTAATTAATTATGCAAAATTCCAGTGACTATAAATTTGACCAGAATTTTTTAATAGAAATTCTTACAGAATGAAATGAAATATTCTTGAAATGATGAAATGCGTCACGGAAGGTGCTTTTATCATTTGCGAATCAATGCGGAGACTTGTTTTGAACAGCTTTCCCTCATTACCGAATTCCCACTGAATTGAAATGAGGACTGGTATTCGCACTTTCATGATGAAACTTTGCTAGTGTTTCGTGGCTGAAGATATCATGGAGAGACCGCAGTTATGAAAAATTCTGGGAGAGAAGAGGTGTTTTCCTCGATCCTTTTCATTACGTCTTCCATTCTCATCTGGAGAAATGGCAAGGAAATCTTATGGTTATTCTCGTTCGGGTGTTATATACATCTCGCTTTTTGTTTTGTTTTTCCGTTCTTCTACTGTCGAGATGTCCTCCGGAGAAGGCAAGTGCCACGGAGAGTCTCCTGCACTTTCGGTTTCTTTATTTATTCTTTTTCCTTTCAAGAAAAGTTGCGGAAACCGACGCTCCAGTTACTGCAAGTTGATTTTTCACCTCTTCATGTCTGAAGTCTCATGACCACATTTTATTCTCTATTCTTTAGCCCTTCAATTGGTGAATTCGTAATTTGTAATATAATTGTACATAAATTAATAATTAATTGGGAATCGTTTTTGGTTTTTGATTTCAGAACTTTTTCGAAATGCCGCAGAGGCAGGACCTCTGGACATCGTGAAGCTCCGTAAAGACGATAAACTGCTCAATATTTCGTCTCATCTCCCACCGAATACTCCAGACGACCCATATATCCTGCAGGTAAGCCTTCAATTAAATATTATACATAAAAAACTCTAACACAATACATAACATACGTTTCCAATTCAATAGCGCAATCCCAACACGAGTTTTCCACTAAAACCCCCCAATTAACAGAAGATAAGAATATTTCCATGAATACCTTTCATAAATAAAAAAATGAGTCGTTCCAAAAAGCCGATTCTATTTCTATTAAATAGTAACGTACACTCCAGTATAATAATAATTTCAATAGATTCGAAACGAGAAAGGGGAAAAATCGATGATTTCTCGTACCTCTCAGAAATTCTGGTGATCAGGTATTCAAGTCATAAGCCGTACAGTAGTCGTCCAGCTGGCAGATAACTCTGCACTCGAAACTATTAAATATATCGGGGAAATGTGGGTGTCGCTGTCAGTGGACCAGATGCTGATATTCTAGGCACGTTGAGGTGTGCTCTCGAGCATTGAAACGTGGTGGAGCGAGTGAAGCACTCCAGTAGAACCTCCCATGGGATTTCCCCCCAATCCCCGAGTACCACTGGTTATTTTCACGTTCAACAATGCTCTTTCACATTCCAGTTATTGACTCCCATTGAATTTAAACAATTACCCAATCCCAAACCAATGACTCCTATTTTTTCAACAAAAATCTCACTCGACTTATCCCACCGTGTTAATTAATTTTCCCGTCATTGACTCCCGTTGAATTTTCCATTCATGAATTTCGGTATTTGATAGAACAATTTATTCATTTATTCCACGATATTAATGCATTTTGCAGTGGATTTAGTGGATTGTAGGAATAATTAAGGATAATTATTTTTAAGATCGTTGGAGCCCATCCAGGAACATCAGGGATGATTGACTCAGACCTATTGCGAGAACTAGAAAGGCGTATATCAGCGATGGAACGTGAACTCCGGGTGCACCAGTCGACTGTCCTATCAGAGCCATCAGTAGCAGCTCTCAGAGAGCTCAAGCATCAAATGGATGCATTTCGGACTAAACTTGAAACTACTGAACATCTCAGTTGGCTCGGTAAGCTCATTTCTCAGGGCTCAGCGTCCGTGACATTCAATAACGTTTGCTGTGCACAATCTGTTATTTCTTTTTGGTGTATCGAGATAATAGACGGAGATATTGAAACATTTTCAATTTATGATGTGATATTGATACGGAAATGGCAATATTCCTGGGTGAATAATGCCGGGGCTTTTGGGTTTATTCAATATTTCATTCAGTGGTTTCAATATCCCAATTTTTCATGAAATATTCGGGGTATTAGAGGGCTTTTTCATTCAAAAGGTCTGCGGATTTCCGGAATCACTTTAATTGTATTGGAGATAAAAATGCCAGAATATTTTTTATTATGCGTATGAACAAGAAAATTCATGTGCGTGGGACGTTGGAAAAATAATTAATTAATTAATATGGGTAATCACACAATGGGAAATCATAAATTTTGTGCGAAAATCGATAGAATAGAATTATTGATCATCTTGAATATTCCGAAGTCTCAGAGGTTTTTTGTGATTCAAAGGGTGCGGAAAAAAATTGCTAGGATATTTTTTATCACACGTTTGAAGGTGAAATTTCCGGGGAATGATTCTCACTTATTCTTCGAAACTCTCAAGTGGACAAATATTTGTGGGTGTAAAAGACTCTACTGTCGAGAACCCGAGAATTTCCGAACAAATGTGTGCGCAAGTTGTTATCCCCCGTTCTTTGTCTTGCCAATTAAACTGAATTAAGAGGAATGGAAAAGTGCTGTGCAATTTAATTCAACCGAATCCAATGCACATTGAGGAGAATGACAGATATACGATCGCACAAACATCAACGACTGCCAGAAATTCGCGCGGTTACTGAATAAATATTTACACTCCTGGACTGGGGCGCTATTCCTATGCCAATGGAAGTAGCCAAATGCCTTCAGTCGAGTTTGGATTTTTATCGCGTTATTGAGTTCCTGGAATATATCGAAACCTTCACCTTTTATCCATTTAAAAAATCGTTTAATCTTGTAAAAGAAGTATCCAAATCACTCTTCTAACATCAAACAACATTCGTATTTTATGTGCCGGCAGTTTCCGCGGAATATCTCGGAATCTACGAGAGATACAAAAATTTTTCTCATGAGTTGTCTCAGAGAGTGATATCGCCACTATAAAAAAGGATTTAATAAAAATTTCGCTATCTCTGTTAAATTCTTCGATAATTTGTGAATTATTTAAATCCACCTGCTATCTTTTATCTTTTCGCGTATTTTATGGCGCACATTATGGAATTCAAAATAGAGATGACTGCTCCAAATTTTATTCAATAATAATATTATCCCGAAAAATATTACAAGTCGCGATATTACGATGTCATTAGATTATTTTAAAAAATATTCCAGATGAAATGATTATTATATGAATTGTAATATTCCGAGTTGTTATTTTGGTATATCACCCAAAAAGGAATATACACAAGTTAATTTCCTTTATCATTTTGTTACAAATATGCATCAATATTTCTGTCCTTTCATATCCACGTAGAAAAAATATTAAAAAATATGATTCTCCTAGGATGTCGCATTTGCCTCTAAATCTGAAGCATCACTGAATATATAAAGTTTCTCTTATCATACCGAGAAATCCCCCTCATTTTTTATTCCCAGGTTTTTACAAAAAACTACCTGGACCCGTCTCCTCAGAGGCGTGCAGGAGATTGCAGTACCGACGGAAGAGTGACACCGTGAAACGTCAAGTGCGCGATGAGTTTCACAAGATCTGGTGAGTTTTTCCATTTCCATGTATATCAAAGAAAATGAAAAAATACACTCAACATCATTTCCGGGAATAAAATTAACTCTAGGGAAAATTCTCCCACACCTCGGATACGAAACCCAAAACATTCTCAATCAATATTTTAAGAAGCATTCCTAGAATCGTATTTCCGACCCTGAATATTAGGAGAGGGGTAAATCTCTTCAATAGCCGACAATTAAATTAAAATCAGAAAATGTGAAATTAACTCATGGAAATTTATTATGAAATTTAAACTTTTAAATTCACATTTATTCTCCTTAAAAAATCCGCTGAATTGAATTTCCAGCGACTCAGCTGGATAAATCTATTCAAGATCCCCTGAAGATTCAATTTTTTCTAACAATGAATGACCACGTCCTGAGCTCTCAACTCCTCATACATCAACAGCTCAGAAAAACCTCTCCCTCATTAATCTTCAAGTTGAGCAACAAATGAATCAACGTCACTAGTTATTGATCTCCCACCAGTTTCTAAACTTTCTGAAAACCAATCCATTGCGAGGAATCCATCACCCATAACCCAATAAATATTAAAAAGTCCCACGACCCGACACAATCCAAGAATTCCTCGGCATAAAATCACATAACGTCAAGTGATACTCGAGATAAAACATTTAGTTTAATCACTTTTCATTTTCTCTACATGTTCATCCATCGAACGGAATTACCAAAACATCATCATGTTGATGTTCAATGCCTCCAATAACTCCCCAACAATTCAGGTCACCATGATAATCATTTCCATTCTCCATGCTCTCGCAATCAATTAACTCCAAACCCAATATTTTTGATTGCGATAAAAAATAAAATACAGTCGACCTGCATTGAATTGTTTCATCTACCGAGAAAAACCAATTCCAATGAAAGCATTGATTCGCCCCTATGCCGGTATTTCACGGACCCTCTTCCATAAAGATCATCGCCAAGATGAATTAAACCACTCGTTTATTTAAAAAAAAACCCAAAAATCATGTGAATCACTCCTTTTAAAGCAAATCCTCGCCCATCTCACGATTTGTCCAATTTTTCCATTATTTCCACCCAAAAATCTGGTTTAAACTTATTTCTTAAATAAATTAATTGTTTCTTGCAAAATACTCATATACACAGAAAAAAAAATTCTGCCAATAATTGACATATTGCGATTGCCATGATTTAATTGCAATCATAAGACATTACAAACAATATATTTTTTATAAAAAAAAATTATTTTCAATTAAAAATAATTGAATTTCTCTGCTGAGTGAAAACTAAAAGATTTTTTGATCATTAACAAATGAGTAATGATTGAAGTGGATAAATAGTTCATGTGACTTTGACAAATGATTTATTTGTCCTTAAATCTCTCCCCATGAATATTTCCCTACACGAAAAACCGCTCCTCCCAGCCGGAAAATTCTCGGAGGTCTAAACCATAATAAATGGTGAGAAAGAAGCAGCAGGAAATAAAAGAGAATAAAAAAAAAAATACATCTTGAAAATGAAAAAAACGCGTCAGTATCCTCTGAAGAGTCTGGGCTGCTGGTTAATGTCCTTCCGGACGGTTGACGCGTTATGAATTATTCAAGAAAAACGGATGGTACAACAGGAAAGACGATGACGGACCACTGGAGACACAACAGACCAACAACAATGAGTCTGCCATGAATTTGGAGCGGGTTTTATCCACCAAATGTCCTTGACCCCATGTTTTCTCCGACCAAAAATCTCCCAGACCGTCATCTCTCAGTGGGAGCCTTTCATGGATTTTTCATGCCATTTTCAATTCCCTGTGGCCTCAGGATTACGCAAACTCCTACTTCATTCATGCATCAACATCCAATAAATTATGCGCATGTTTACCGCATCGATCCATTATTGATCGGATTGCAAAGCCGTCTGCGTTTTTCCAATTATTTCGATCATCAACATTAATTTAATGATTGAATTACTTGGAAATGGCGAATGGAAATGGTAATACGGAATATTTTATCCTAGTGTATTCCATTTTTATGAATTATCGATGGAATAATATTGTAAAATGGCAACATTCCTCGCTCATCAAGTATCAAAATGGGAGCAATAAATAATAATAATAATAATAACTCTTGCTTGTCTTGATATTACAACGGTTTTTGTTTGACATGTCAATAGCCCCGCCTCCTATACACAACATAATTATTATAATTAACAACAAAACTGCGAAAACTTCACCTATCGTGGGCCCACAAAGATAATTTCGGGCCCCGATTAACGGCAGTGAAAATCCGGGAAATTTAAAAGCCTCTCGGCTTCCATTTTCATCTCCGAAGGAATTCCTATTACCCATAAAGTGCGTGAGGGTGGAAAAGTTTATGCCATCGAGTTACTACTTTGGAACTAGCATTTGTAAACCGAGTGGTCGGTACTCAACCGGTCCTTGACTGCCAATGAAAGGGTATTCAGAGTATTGAAAGACATTGGCCCTTTTATTTTTTACCCTTGCAGGGGGAAATTGCATTTATTCATCCACTCGGAGTGATTTCTACTCGGAGAATAGATCTTACTTCATTTGACGTCGACTTCTGGCTTCTAATTATACATTCCATAAATCCTTTGATCCAGATATTAAATCTCTTTGACTGTTTATAAATTTTCTCCTTTCTGCTTTTTAATTGCGATAAAATTCTAAGGAATTTCACAATTAAAATCTCTAATCTCATAAAAAATACAAAAAATTCGTGATTTCTGTGAATTAATCTTAAATTTTTAATTACATTTCGTTTTCAATTCATTCGATTTAAATTTAATTCAATTATCAATATTATTGATTTTTTAAATAAAAAATGAACAAAGTAGTATGAAATAGACGAAATCAGACGATTTGAAATAATTCAAATGATATTATTATTTTTATCAACGTGACAAGCAGAATACGGAATTTATGGAATTCCATTGAAACTAGAAATTTCCTGATTTTTCTCCACCATTTTGTTCAAATTATCTGATGTGGTTAATCCAAAGGATTAATTCCACAATGGAAATATTCTTCACTAATTAGTGTCCCTGCGTCGTCGGTTATCAGTCAAGATCAGGGGGTCGATGGGGCTTGAATAATTAGCACGCAACAGGATAATCTGATCATGACCAATTACCCAGTGGCTCCAGAGGAGGGTGATGGCTATGTTGATGACACTCATAATAGGCTCAATGCATGGGAACACGTGGACATCCACCAATGGGGATTTAGTGTCAAAATGACTGAACACTTTGCATATGGAAATTCCAGGTGCGACTCGTCTTTGCGAGCCCCATGATCGATAATTAATACATAAAATAAATAATTCCTGTTTTCCTTCAATTTCCAATTACCTAAAGTGTCTAATTGCCTCAAGTGATGATTCATTGAAATTCAAATTCAAAATCAAATTGAAATTTAAATGGAAAATTCCATTTTAATCCATATTTAGTAAAGAATAAACCATTTTTATTTTTTAATTCAAGTAATTATTATTATTGTACGTCCAAGTAGTTTCTTGGTTATTTATTCGCGTGAGGACTTGTTCCAGAAGAAAAACAATGAGTAACGAGATTTCCTTGGAACACGCAGTCCATTTTCACTGTTCACAGAGGGAAAATTTTTCAATTTCCCGAGATGCAGAGGACTTGTTTCGATTCAGTCTACCTCAATTCCGTTTTTCTCCTAAAATCACACGACAATCACTGTGATTTACCCGCGGCTATCCATCGCAAATGTGACTGACAATTGTTGGGAATGGTCCGAGTAACGAAATGTGTCACCCGCATCATCTGTAATGGAAAATATTGATGAAGAATATGAAGAGTTAAAAAAAAAAATTCACGGTTGGATGCATACGGAGCCATCAGCATAGAGAGTAGATACTGAATAAAAAGTACTCGCTGACACAGAATTAAACAATGGCAACGCGTATCGCACTTGACATGTATATTACGCCTTAAAATGGGAACCGGAATTTTTTTTTTAATGACAATACATGCACTAGACATGTGTGACAATTCTATAATTATTCCGACGTTTCGAAAAAAATAGACCGAAAGGGTTTAATATTTCTTGCTCAATTTGAGCTATAAATATATTTCAAAATATATTCAAAAAAATATTCTAACCATTAAAATTATTCCCCAGAACAATTACTTGCGCACGATTCGTCATATCAACAAATTCTATTTAAACAGTTGATTAGTACTCTACTAATTCAAATAAAATCACGTGAATATCATCCCTCTTTATTTTCACCTGGATGTGCTCCTTGGATCGGATAATGATACCCCGATATCTCTCAGTGCCTGGCAATCTAATTGGCTGCACCCCGTAATTAATCATTAGCTCCACAAACTTCAATAATTAGCAGTGTCTCCGGCATCCGATGTTTATCGAGTAAACTCGGAGACCTGAAATCTTGGGAGAATCTACGATAAAGTCATCCACACGTGAAGCCCCGTTAATACGTATTGAAAGCATTGAGCCCTTCGCCAGCACAAATTCCGCTTCAAGTATTATACAAATTCGCCTCCACACTCGACAATTGCGCCGAACAGATGCAAATGCCTGTTTCTCCGGAATTTCCCTGAGCCTTCAACCCTCGTCTTCTTAATCCTCACAAAATTCTGGTAAATTTACTCGCCTGGAAAATATAAATTCAAATACTCAATTACGTCGGAGGGCACAAGCCGATTGTGACAAAGTGCAATTGGTTATTTCATTTAACACCTTCAAAGACTTGAATAATTCAACTAAATAAATTTCCGCTTCCTCCTTCACCTCAAATCGACTTACTTCAAAAATTTGTTTGCACGGATTACAATCGCTATCGTTTTAGGGTCATTTATCACCTGTCACCGTTGTTATCGTTTTTACACAAATTGTTCGGGGTATCTACCCTTACGATCGCCGCCTCGCAAAATGTCGATTTTCATCCCCCTACGAGGAAATTCGCCATTAACAACTCGAGGATAAATTTTTCAACGGAAAGTCCATTATTCTGATCAGATCTCGAAGAGAACTCGGTAATTGATGATAATCAATAGCTATTGTCAAATACTGTAGCTCCAGAAACGGCAAAACAATTTTATCCTGATTGCTCATTTCCCGGAATTTTCTCTCGCGACTCCACGAAATTTTGAAGAATTTTCCACAATCAAAAATTTGAATAAACGTGAATCAATCGAATTCAACAGAAATTTTTGTATATTCTTGATAATTTAATGTTTATTTTTATTTAATGAGGTGAATAATCTTCCGTATCAGGATGTCATTTAAATTGTAGATAATAGATTCAGGAAGAGCCAGTGATAAACTAGTCATTGATCACACAGTTGCGTAATTATACCCGGGAAATCCGAAATATCGGAGAGTCGTGCTGATTAGTGGTTAATTATCGCAATCGGATGATATCCATTGGCAATTGCAGAAGAGACCAAGTGCTATCCACGATGCTAATTACTCGAGTGGAATAAATTGTTCTGAACTAGTCCAAAAATACTTCGAGTACTCTCTATTAACTTCAACGATTAATCGATTGGACGAAAAAATCCATTCCCGTGCAATTGACGTTTTTTCAATTATTCATCTATCAATTCTCTTCCAAATTTCTTTTATTATTATATAATCCAAAAATTTTTCAGTTTTCTACAGATGAATAATCAGAAAAAATTACAGAATAAGAAGTGGTGTAGGAATTTTACATTGCGATTTCGCGTAATTTATCAAATTTCATGTCGAATATTATAATTTGTGTACCAATTAGTAGATGATGATGACGGTGGATTGATCATTGTCAGGAGCATGTTGGACTATCTGATCGTTTCTCGTCACTGTATCCATCTGCAGATCCATTAGATTAACACGAAATTACCAACGAACGCAATACCCATTGATATTTAATTCCCCTTCATTTACTTGATGTTCCCTCTGTTAAATCACAGAGGCAGTCAACTGCATACGGAACAATACCCCAGTTTCAACGAATAAACTTTAAACCCTCATTCCTTTTGATTACCGTCAGCTTTAGAGAAATTCGATTTAGCGAATTTTATTCGGCAAATTAACTCCAAAGTTTCTCATAAAAAATTAACATTTATAATTAAAAAGGACCGTTTAAATTTGAATTTTTGTTTTAATGTTATAATTAGTTATAGTCGTAGTGATTTTTTTAAGAGGAATGAATTTTAGGCCCTCAAGCGTGTCTTTTTGAAATTATGTCATTTGTTGACAAAAATTGACATGTAATTGAATTTAAGTTGAGGTTTAATTTAATTCCAGCGAATGTTTGATAAATATTTCATGAATTGCTTGACACATTCTGCGTCACTGATCGTTCAATTTTCGATGGAGAAATAAAAAAACGACGAGTTCACTTCGTGCAATTGTCACTCGAATAAATGAACGTCCGGTTTGCATTTTCTGTTGCCGCTGGTCACATGCTTTTTTCGTCTGTCCACTGATGGCTTCTGTATGAGATTTCTGTCTCTGGAAATTCCAACTGTCATGTACCAACGACGAGATTATTAAACGGCTTTTTACTATTGATATTTACCCTCGTACATTGAAAAATGTCGCGAAATACTTATGAAAAAATCTACTCCAGTCACTTGCTTGTTTTCTTTTTTTGATATAATTTTTTTATCACGAGATATCCCTTCTGAAAAAAAGCATGTAACGATTTTTCGTCAGCTTTTTTCAGCGCATAGCTAAGCTATGCATATCATACTATATATATACATATATGTATATAATATAGTATAATATACCATTTCAATTTGCTAGAATAAAAAAAAAATATTGTACTTATCAATTGAATTTAATTGAAGGAAAAAACAACAATAATCAATAATTATTCAATATCCCGCCACTTGTGAGGATTGCTCCTACAAATTAATCTTTTTAGTTGAAGGATAATATATAATCACAGATAATAAAAATGGTTCTCAATATATAGCGCATGCGTTCAGCGCACGCCTCAGATATTACCCCAGTGTTTCGAAAAATATGTTGCAAAACAAAATTTCAATGAT
The DNA here is from genome assembly GCF_000806365.1 of Fopius arisanus. Lineage (NCBI taxonomy): Eukaryota > Metazoa > Arthropoda > Insecta > Hymenoptera > Braconidae > Fopius > Fopius arisanus. The sequence goes on along the minus strand of NW_011887741.1, from coordinate 987,569 downwards.
TCTTATATGGAGATTTTTCCTAGAAACTGATGATTTCGCTGAGATGTGAAAAAAAAATGGAAAGAGTGGGAAGTGGCGCAGTTGGTATCCAACAGGAAACGTGACTTTATTTATTCTAGAATGAGTGTATGTGTACTTAGCACGTGCATTCCACGGATCGTTGGGCGTAATTGCACTGGCGCTTATTTCTCGTACATTCTCTTTACCCGATCCGTCAGTGGGTGCTCCCATTGAGGTGTACACCGGCGCCAGTAGCGGTAATGATAAAAATACATGCTTGGTCTTGAAAATTGATGGATAAAATCAGTAGCCAAGCGGTAAACTAGGATAAGTGGATTTTTTTCTCCCCCAGTTTTCAGCCTGTACCTCGTAATCGACGGACCATAGCGAATTTTTTGTTTAAACATTTTTTGTGGAAAAAAATGATAGCTAGAAAAAAGGTGTCTATGAAAATATCATTATTTTTCACGAATTTCGAGAAATTGGATAAAAACTAATAGCGAAAAATATCCACTTATCCTAGTTTAGCACTTTGCAACAGAAACAACAGGTAAGGGGATTGTAACGGACTGCCGACACTTTAGATAGGAAAATAATACAGGAAAAGCCAAACGGATGTTTTGTATGTTCATTATAGCTTCCTTGGCACTTGTCGGGAGAGTCCACTCTTGACCACCAATTACGTGATTACTAACGCGCATCGCCAATTGCGGGATCGTCGGCCGCACGACCTTGAATACATTCCATACGGATAATTGCATTTGTCCACAAATAACGTTCATGCATTCACTCGGAGACACTCATAAACTTCTAGACTTCTCAATCATTATAGAACATTTTTAACCCCCATTCGGAGAGTCGTTTAAGATTTAATTACAGTTTCTATTTTTTTTTATCTCATTATCATATTGTTAACTACATAATAATATATGATAATTCATTACAAAAATCGGGGATTGACGATAAAAATTCCAGAATTTTCACGCAATAATTTCAATAGCTGAATTTTTTGGATAATTCCTCTGAAAGCCATTTAAGGGAAAAAGATTTCGCGAGACATTTACGGAATAATCACAAAAATTTGTTAGGAATAAATCCCGGAATCTGCTGGCTGTCCTTCGAAAATCCTTATCTACTCCCAGAATTCCTTTTCTCTTCTTGGAAATGAGATCAGATTCACTGAACCCAAATCGTTACTCCAAGGGATATTGGGGATTTACGAAAAAAAAAAAATCCACTCTACCCAAACCTCTCCTCAATTCTTAAGTAAATGAATAGATCTCTCTTGCGAATAAAAAAAGTCTCCTTTTTCCTCCGCAACCTTTTCACTGAGGAATTCCATTTTCTTTGCAGTACCCATCCATGCTCTTTTCAAGGGAATACCTTTGTAGGTCATTATGAGGGATATTTTGGTAAAAGTTTCTTGAGACCCTAAGCGCTGGTCTAACTATCGCAATCCTCGAACATTCCCGATTTATCCAAGTACCTCAAGATATTTATCCAGCGCTCTAAAATTTCGGGGGAAAATTTCGGGCGTTTTGGAGCAAATAAATTTAAACTGATCTGGATTGCGTGAATTTGTACGAATGATTGATCAATTATCTGAAAATTAATCATCGAAAAATCGTTAATTTTTCATTACAGTGATGTCTCCCTGTCACAAAGTGTGAGCCAGTGGCTGCGATCCCCTGCCTTCGACGCTGGCCAGTGGAAGGACGAGGAGTTGCTCCTAATGCTTCAGACAATGTTCGTTGAACTTGAATTACTCGAGAAGTTCGACATTCCACTGTCAACACTCCGCAACTTTCTGTACGAGGTCTATAATAATTACAATGCAGTGCCCTTTCACAACTTCCGACACTGCTTCTGCGTCGCTCAAATGGTAAAGATCGATTTCATATCAACAAAAAAATCCCTCTGCACATCCTGGACTCCAAAAAAATTCACAACTCTCAATTAAAAATTATTATTATTTTTCCTTCGGCTCTAAATTTTCGTCCCCACCTTTCGCCTTTCTCCTACAAATCCTACAACAATCAGTTAACTATTAATGAATTATCAATCAATCAATGACTCAGTCAAATTGATTGATCAAAAGATTTCACGCTAATGTGCAAAAAAAATTGCAGAACTCAACAGGGAATAATTTCTCGAATAAAATTTTATCGGCAAATCAGTTCTTCAATGAGATTACGATTACGATTATTATTATTATTATTATGATTATGATGTTAACATTGAGGTAGGGTTTGAGATCAGTAATGGTCAGTAAATTAATGGTATTGAGAGGTCTCATTGTTGGTCTGTTCTATTCTGCTCTCAGATGTACGCCATAATCTGGGCTGTGGATCTACCCTCGAAGATCGGACACCTCGAGGTTCTAGTGCTAATTATATCCTGTATATGTCATGATCTCGATCATCCGGGCTACAACAATATTTATCAGATAAATGCACGTACCGAGCTTGCACTGAGGTACAACGACATCTCACCCCTGGAGAATCATCACTGTTCAGTGACGTTCAGGGTATTAGAGTATCCTGAATGCAATATACTAGCTGCTCTCGATGCCGCAACATTTCGAACTGTGAGAGAGGGAATTATCAGGTGTATCCTTGCCACTGATATGGCAAGGCACAACGAGATACTGGGACAATTCACTGAGACCATTTCGGAATTTGATTACACGAATAAATCTCACATTAATCTGGTAATTGAATTTCAAACGATTCTTCAAATCATCTCTGTTATTTCGAATACGAATTCGGGAAGATATTTATTATTTTAGTGATTACATTACTTACTTCATTGAGAAAATTGTTTACAATGATGGAATATAAAGAGAAATGAAGTAATGAATTCGTTTAAAAATGAGAATATTTTAGAAAGTTGTGAATAATTTATTGGGAAATATTCCAATAAATCTTCGGACTGACGAGAAAGCCTGACATGGAATTTAGCAAAATAACAAGATAAAACCGACGGCCTGATGTCAAGCTGTCCAATTGTGAATTTCCCATATAACTCTAATAAAGTGTCGTTTTTAGCTGTCAATGGTGTTGATAAAAGTCGCAGACATAAGTAACGAGGCACGTCCAATGGAGGTAGCGGAGCCCTGGCTGGACCAGCTCCTGCAGGAGTTCTTCAAACAAAGCGACGCAGAGAAGCTCGAGGGATTACCAGTGACGCCTTTTATGGACCGTGATAAAGTTACGAAGCCCTCGTCACAGTGCAGCTTCATTGGCCTCGTACTTTTACCCCTCTTCGAAGCACTCGGTGAACTATTGACCGAGCTGGAGGTAAAATCCCCGATATCTTCACACGTTTATTTCCTTTCCCGTGTTTTAACGTTCAATATTAAAGTTGTTTGCTTCCCAACTTCCTAACATATCCCAACTGAACAGAAATTTCATGTTCCTAATTTTCCGAATCTGAAATTCAAACCCCGAGGATGAGTCATCACGCGGTGTTCATTCGGCGAATATTTGTTCATAATTTGTTTTCTATTTTAAGTTATGAAAATTTTACTCTGAATTCAATTATATGCACTACAAGTCTCGGCCACTTTATCCCACTCTTCGGCGCGATAAAAAGTCATAGATCCTCGAAATTATTGGTATGTCGTACGCGAGAGGCTCGTCACATTCACAAACCTCTTCAGGATGTTCTTGAGCATTGCCGAACAGCACCTAACTCACTTTTTAATGCCACCTTTCACCCTAAAACATTTACAATCCTCTTTGCGCTCGTACTATCTTCTGTGACTACATTTTATGTGGAAAGCCCTACCATAAATATAATCCTTAAGCCCCAGGAACTCGAAAATATCCTGGACTGAATTATAATAAAGAATTTTGCAACGGAGGATGTGCGATTACACTTTTAAATATTGTAATTGCATAATAACATCAATAACATTCTAATAACAATCTGCCGTATAATATTTTTCAGACATGAAAGTTCGTCCAATCATATGAATATTCGCTAATATTAATATTTAATGTTATAAATATTATGTTGGCTATGAATTTTCCAGACCGAAGTCTTTGACTCTTCCAAAATTCATCTCATAAATACTTTTCCTGCTTTTCACACCTCAATAAGAAAATAATCCACAATCAAAGGGAATATTGAATTCAATTCAGCAGAGGGTCAAGAGAAATTTTTATTGGTTCCAGGACATGATAGTCCAACCAGCGCGTGAAGCCCTGGAGTACTACCGACGTCTGAACGAAGCAGCAAAAGACGAGCGTCACCACAGGAAGAGTGTGATCGACCTGGGGGAGTCAACCCCGTCATCCGCCCCCTCGAGCACTGGAGCAGCATCAGTACAGAAGTCAACGTCGTCCCACAGCATGCGTTCTAAACGTTCAGCAAGTACCATCCGCTCGCGTTCACGCTCCATCGAGGACGAGGCAGAGAACAATCTCCTGGAGGAGGACGCAGAGAACCCAGAGAGCTCGGACCCAGAGACAGCGACGGAAGTAGAGGTCAGCGAAAAAACCCTCAAGTTCAAGATCTCAACGGAGGGTAACGTCCCACCGCAATCAGGTCGCAAGAGCTACCCGGGGAGTAGAAAAGGGAGTCGTGAGAAGTCATCCTTTGACTACCACCACAACGACCTGGCGAAGGCAGTGAGAGACCACGAGAGAGAGCGAAAGAAGAGTCGAGGTGAGAATTTCTCCAGTGACATGTCATCCCCAGTGAGCGCCAGATCTGGTGAGGAGACGAGGATCTTGGAGGAATTCGAGAGGGACGAGATGATGTACATCGACGCGAGAATCGAGGAGGAGAGGACCGAGGGCAATGGCACGATAATCGAGGACATCCCCGAGAGAATGAACTCGAAGAAACGCCAGAGTTGCGACGAGAGGGAGCGCAAGGACGTCGTTGTCATGACTGAAGGGGGTCTCCGCTGCTGCTGCGACGACAAAACAACATCCAACAATCACAAGTCCCTTCTGTCAAGACTTCGAAACTTCACCGATCGCCTCAGCATAAGTTTTGATTCGAAAGAGCCACCTGTTCAGAAAACCAAACACGTGTCGAAACCCTTCTTGAAGAGTAATTCAGTTGTGTCGGGTTCAACATCCAGACAGGCGCCCGTCATGCTGTGTAAACGTTGCAATCTAATGAAGACAGTGAAAGACAGTAAGGATCCGAATCAAACTGTTGTCGAACTCCTGGAGAAGCGAGCAATGACTTTGCCAAAGGTACGTAAACACGACGGCAAGAACAAGAGTTGGAGAATGGTCTTTGCCAAGGAGAAACGACCGTCAGCTTCCCTGGAAATACTGCCAGCCCATGACAATGAAACATCCGCTGTCAAGCACAAACGCAATCTCTCGAATCCAGAGAGCAAACTCTCAGTGACGAAGACCCAGAGTATGAAGGAAGTCAAGGAGCAGAAGAGGATGAATTTCCGGGAGATCGAGGTGAGGAGTAAGTCTAGGCCGGAGATTGTCGTTCATCCGGGTAGTTCGAGTGTCGTTGACGAGGGGATTGACAAGGTAGAGATCAGGAGGAGTTCTGCCAGCATGGAGGACATCTCCAAGATAACGAAGCAGAATGAGGGAATTCTTCTGGGAACCCTCGAGGACAAAAAGTGCGAGGAGATGCACACGGGGAGTCTCGACTCGATGCTTTATAAAGAGTCTGTCAAGGATGTGAAGAAGACTTTTGCTTTTGCCAGCCCCTGTCCCACGAAGAAGGCGTCTCCTGGTCTATTCTCGAGGTTCAGATCTGGAATGAGCATTGATGGGACACGATCAACGAGCAACAGTGGATCTCTTCATGATCAACCCACTCAGAGTGGATGGATATCATCTTTGACTGCTAGCTTTAGACCTAAGAGGCAAGTTGGGGAGATGCCGGCTTCACCTGGACACGAGGAGGTCAAGTGATACGTCATGATTGTTAATAGCAAGGAGACGAGGAGTGACTGGAGCGAGTGGTGGGCACAACGGTTACCCTGTTGCAGTGGGTGAATAAACTTTTGTTTTTTTAATTTATTGTTCTGAGGATGGGGGCGAGTTGAGCTTCCAATTTTTCATTGATTGGCTGATTCATTGATGATGAGTCATATCGAGGTAATAATTTCGTCGAGAAGAGTTGAAGGTTCGAGCCAAGGGCTGATTTATCAAACACATGACAGATTTTGGTTGGGAATCTTCTTGAGACACTTGTTGATTGAGTACATCAGCAAGAAAGTGGTAAAGTGTGATAAGTCGAATTTAAACTTCGTTATCGATTTACCTCGATAATTATTAATTAATTTATTAATTATTAATTAACATGAACTTTTCACTTTTATCTCTGCAATCGATAGATTTTGAGATTAATTGATATTTAAAAGTGTGAATTTGAATAATTTATTTACTACTTTGTTACTGAATTGGAATATTGAGGAGAGAATTTTTCCATTAACAAGAGCTATTGAATTCTCGATTGGTATCGATCGATATTGATTAGTATCGGTAAATCTCGAAGCCGCGTCTGGCATACGGTTGACTACGTTTATTGATTTATTTATTGTCCATCTTATGAATAACGTAATGAGTAATTATTAATGTTGTTCGTTATGCATCATTGAAAGAATATATATAAATATATATGAATATAGATATTAAAGATTTAGTATATATTTATATATATGTGAATTGAATGAAAAATCGCCGTTGAAAAAAAATCGTATAAACATGCATACACGTATACATCTATATCTACGTAACGACCGATAAGTATAGTGATAGGTCATTGAAGGATTTAATAGATATGTTAATTATAATTACAGCTGTGACAAAAAAAAATCAAAAAATGTGCTTCTTTGGATCACAGTATTGTTATCATACTCTCCATTCTGATAAATTACATGTCCTGGGAGAAATATATAGAAAATGTTCAATGGAATTTTTCATTTCGTCAACTAGAAATAACGCGACATTTTAAAATCTCATTTTTTTCATTTTCAAGACGATTCTATCATTTTTTTCACTTACACCAGAACAAAGTCAATTGCCATTGTCGACAAGAATTAATAAAATATTTCTTAAGAAAATATTCTGAATTGGTTAAATGGGAGGATTTAATTCTAGAAATTGACGATTTAATTTTCAAGTGTTGACAAGTGAAGAATTTTTCTGAATAAGTCGTGAAAATACAAATCAACCTCATTGTATGATTAAAATCGCAGAATATTCTATTATTGGATAATAATTGTGTACTTCATCAATGATGAAATCAAATAAAATGAGTCTGTCTCGTGCGCAAATAACGATCCACTCATCATTTCTGGATAATTGCTGTTAAAGAGTCAAATCACGAGTGTAATTGTTTTGAATGTTACGGTAAAATGAAAAAATGAGGGATAAAATCATGTAGTTTATCTATAATGTCTAATACTGTCTGTTTCGATGAATTCGTGTAGAGATATCGCTATTTAATTGATTAGGAGGAACGAGGGAACCATTAGGAACTATTTTCGTTGATGGAGGGATTTTTTTTTTGAGTTTAGGAAACACATCGGTGAAATTTCAAAGTCTTCACTAGAGCTCGAGATTTATTGCGCGAATTCTGGCGCCTGATGAGACATTTTTGATCGATAACAAAAAAACAAAAAGGGACGTGGGTTTGAAAAAAAATCGTTTAGTCCCTCAATTTTCATGCCATTGACATTTTTATTTTTTCAAAGTGCTCTATAAAATTCAAGGAACAAAGGCATCCGTTTTACGATCCATCAAACGGATCATGAAAAGATTTTTAGAGATGAAAAATTGATGAGTCAATGTGAAAGCAATGAAACGACAGAAAATCACCATTTTTGCATCATTCGGTCGGTGGATCGTGAATAGATGGATTCCTTTGTTCCCGGAAATTCGACGGATATTTTGATAAAATAGAACGGCGATCGAACAGAAAATGAGGGATTTACACGATTTTGAAAGTAAAGTAAAAGTAATTGTTCATTTGTCACGAGTTGCTCAATAATTTTCCAACAATTGTAATGACTTTTAAGTTTCACTAGAGTTTCGTTTCAATCACTTCAACGATCCATAAGAACAAACTGTCACTGATTTACATTCTCAAACGATTATCACGCCTATGATTTTTACATGTTTATATTTTTATACTTCATCACTGTTTTCTATACGGCGATTAAACCGCATGTATTGTTGAACTCTAGTCTTACGTTTATTGTGTTTTATCCCCAATGTATCAATTGGGCATTTATCTCCTTTTTTTCGCTGACAAATCGGGTCAATTATTTTATTTACACAACACCTAGATCTATTGAATTTCATGAAAAAAAAAAACGGATGAGCGAAAAAATCATTCCAGGAATGGGATGAAAATTTATTTCATCCGATTTTTTCCATCATCTGTTATTGATTAATCAAAATAATTCAGATTGTTTTGAAAATTCGTTACCAAGTGTTTTTCACAAATTTCAGAGCCTCGATTGAATAATAAATAAATTGTTATTATCGCGTGATACTCAATCGTAACAAATCTTAAATCTTGCGACCAATTTTTCCAAACGTTAAAGTGTACTTCTCTTTTAAATACAAATGAAAATTCGAATGAATTATCACAACTAAACTGTTAATAAATGGACTATTTTTATGGCGTTTTAGTAAACGCAGATATCGTTTTAATTATATCCTGAAAAATTAACCAAAAACTTGGAGTTTAAAGTAATATCAAATGATGTCAATGTTACAACTGAGGCAAAACTGAAAAAAAGAGAAAAAAATGGAGAAAAAAAATTACATAAAGAAACAAAATGAACATGATAATTATAAAAAAAAACACTACCTGTGCCTGATGTTTGTCATTTATTTATTTTAATCTCTTCCTATTTACTAACTCCACTTAAACATGGCCTAAGGTATTGATGATGTTTTTGCTCGTGTTAAGTGAATCTGATTATTCATTACTCCAGTCAGTGAAACAATTCCGATTACACGGAGGGCAAAATCTATGGGGATATATGTTGAATTGTGAGAAAAATATATCACAGTGTGATGGAATTAAGAGTATCAATGGATTTCGGGTTATTCAGTAACCAAAAGTTATGTATTTGATGTTTTCTCGTCCGAATTTCATCTATAATCTGACGGCACTTTGCCATTGATGGACAGACGGTGGGAGCGGAAATTTAATAGTTGAAGGGAGTGGAGGCTAAATTGAATCGGTCTTTGACGAGTTGGCAGTTTGAATTGAATTGAATGACAGGACTGTCTAAAAAATTTTCGATATGGGCTTACCGTACAAAATGTGGAACTGGTGCCGATGAAATCCAAAAAAATAAAATGCAATGTGCACTCGGAAAAATTATTTATTTGGATCAAATGAATGTTATTCGTATCCAATCAATAGCGCGACCTAAAATTTCAATTGGAAATAAAATATCCATTTCAATCTTGGCTTTTATTTTTATGTGATAATGATTTTTTTATTACTAACGAATTTCTGGTACGCTAAAATAAATTCGTTATGAATTTGTTTTCAGTAATTCATTGATTTCGAAATTCATTGGTATATTTTTAATAAAAATATTCGTCTGATGCAAAAAAAAATCAATTTTTCTGCGTGTAAATACGTAATTGGATTAAAATGATTAGAAAAAATTCAGAGCCATTGTACGTGAAAGAAATATCATTTATTGAATAATATACGAAATCTCCGTAACAATACATATATTTAATATGAATATACATATTAAAGAATATACACTATATAAGCGATTAAGTGGATGAACGAGGAGTAAAAAAATTTTACCTAAATATTGAAGTAATTATTAAAAGTAATTAATCGGTATAATTGTTCCGCTTGCTGGCGAGCTGACGATTATTATTTGATTGTATAATAAATTCTTGTGGTCCATGGATGCATTATAAACGTCAGGGGAAAAATGATAAGTCAGTAGTAACTGACTCGAATGACATTTCGATTTACTGAGACTAATTGTCGGAGGAGAAAGGACTAGAATTATCCGATGGAATGCAATCATAAAGTGGAGATTAGAACGTATCACTAAACTTTGAAAACTAGAGAATAGATTCTATGACCCCACAGTTATGATTTTCCTTCACATTGAACTTGTTATCTTTAATCACTGATTATGTAATGATTGAAATTCCCCGGGAATCAATGCCAAAGAGTTGAGCATTGGAATGAAATGCATAAATTAAATTTGTAGATCTATAATCTATTTGGTTATCTCGGCATTCTTATTTCTATCGATAAACTCAATGAAGCTGGATGAACAAATGCATGAGAACTACGTACCATCTTTAATTCTAAGCGTAATAGCGTTATAAAAGTGTATCATTGTGAGAAGAAACTGAAAATCATTCTGCAACCTGAGTAATAGTTTCTTTTTTGTAAATAAAAAGTGAGTGCATACAATAAACGTATAACTGATCACATTTCACTGATTAAATCATCAGTTACTGTTCATCATTTTTTCATTGTACCTGTGAGGCGTTGGTGTTATTTCCAGGAATTTATTCATGCAATTTTCGTACTGTGAGGTATATACCACTCTCAGGAGTAGTTAGCACAGCTCTTGGATTGAGTCTCATGGGGATGAGAGTCTTTTCGCAAGGGGATAGTTCGTACTTTGAGAGAATTGTTATTACACCGAGTTTTACCTGGATCAGTGCAATGCGGAGACCTAGAAAATTTTAATTGAATATCAGAGAGATTTTGTGAGGGTGAGGATTTATTGAGGATTTATTAGAGAGAGATTAAATTTGGGGAGGTGGAGGATTCGTTACCGATACAGAGGTGCGGCCCATCCCCGAAGGGCATGTAGACACCAGGTTTGCGCGCTCTCTTATTTTCCTCAGAGAAGTTGTCGGGATTGAAGCGGAAGGGGTCTGGGAAGTAATCCTCATCGAAATGGAAACCCAACATTGGAATCAACACAGGAGTTCCTTTCTCGAGGATCACATCACTGCCTGGGATTTTATAATCGTAAGAAGCTACTCTGTCCAAGTAGGGCAGCGGTGGATAGAAACGCATGACTTCTGATATCACTGCGTCGAGGTATGGCATGCCTGTCACCTAAAAATATTCAAGCTGTGGATGACTGTCAAAAAATTGGTAGTGTGACTAAAATTGCTCGAAGATGTTTACCATCATGTCATATGTTATTTTGCCGCTATTCTCCTCCAGAACCCTTTTTATTTCTTCCCTCAACTTGTCTTGAACTTCTGGATGCGTCGCAAGTTGATACAGGCAAAAACTAATTACAGTTGAAGAGGTTTCAAAGCCACCAGTGAAAAAAACAGCAGCTTGGGCTACCAGATTGTCACCGTCAAATTCTGTCGGAAGAATTGTACAGTAAAAACCATATTCATTCAATAATTCATCCGCATTCATGGCATGGCAATCATTACACCGTTTGTATAAAATTTTTTTACTTGCTGAAAATATCTCACTTACCAAAAATTTTCTTCTCCTCTTCTGGTTGATTCTTTCTCAATTCGATGAGAAGATCGATGAGATCGGGACGTTTGATTCCCGATTTTTGTCGTTCTAGCAAAGTTCCCCAGAGTGCTTCTCTCAAGAACTTTGTGCTTTCTTTATGAAAAAATTGAATATTCAAAAGCTTGACAAACTGAGGGGCAAAGAACATGGCTAAAAACTCATAACCACGGTAAGTATTGAATACAAAAATCCTTTTTCCGTGTTTTCGGAATTCAGCATCGGGATTATTGAGGGAATTTGCTTTTATGCCGTAAGCAGTTGTGGCAATGAGGTCAGTGGTGAATTTAGCGGCAAGATCTTTCATCTCTAACACACCCCCAGGACCTGGTGTTAAAAAAAATAATAACAAATTGGACGTATTGAGAAATAATTTGCCGAGACGTATGAATAATTCACCAGTGCCTCACCATTTAATTTTTGAGATTCCAAAAACGTATCCAAATCCTGACAAACATCCAGCATCAAGCCAAACATTTTCTTCAACCTTCCAGCTGTATAAACCGGCGTCAATTTCGATCTCACATACTTCCAGGCTGGATTTTTAATAAGAAAAAGATTAGCAGAACTGAGTGTATCATTAGCATTAGCTGTGAGATGTTTGTCCTGAAAGTAGTTTGCATCCTTGACAAGAATACTCTTAACGAGCTCCGGATCACGAACCAGGAGGAACGGTTTATCCAAAACGTAGAATCCAACATAAGGCAGGGGTCTGTACTCCTCGTACCAATCCCTGAAGAAATGACCGGGGAATTTTCGCTGCAGAATAATCTCCTTGAAACTCCCGAAAAACGGCACCGGCGGGATCTGCCTGACTCCCCGTTTCGTCCAATAATTAAAATTTCTTGTCACATACAGATACACTATAAGGATCAGCCCGAAAAAACCTGCCAGTAAGTCCAATCCCCAAAATTTCGTGATCAATGCCATTTCGCGGAAGAAAAAAGTCACACTTGAATGAAAATTTCAATTGAAAATTAGAGTTCAGGCAAATGCGACATGTACGGTCCAAAGTTTTTCTCCGCACTGATCTAGCATCTCCTGCATCTCAATTTATAGGTAGCAAGGTTTGACCATTACCGATAATTCTCATAGAACTATAGAAGTTGTCCCCTTCCAGTCGTTGAAATGTCCCCATCCGTCAGAAAAATTAGCGAGAGATGATAATTGAATTCATAAGTCTAAGATCACATCGTCACGAATACGTTATCACACTAGGAAATAAAAAATTGAGAGGTTGATCGATAACATTTTTTGCGAAATGATAAAAAAACTTTGATAATGAGAATCTTACACGTGGTAAAAAGAGCCGTGGATGATTCATGTGCATGCAAAGAGGAGACTCTAAATTATGAAAACAAAGTAATAATTGACTAATGCGTCGCCAACAAAAAAAACCTTGAAAAACTCATAACTAATTTTTTATTACTCCTCAATTACACGAAGTATTTGTAAAACTACTCTTGAAAGTTTCCCAAGGACTTGATTAAAACTGGAGTGAATTATTTAACTAATTTTCTCACTGTGAGGTGTACACCACCATCGGGAGTAACTATTACAGCTTTTGGATTCAATCGCATGGGAATGAGAGTCTCTTTGCAAGGAGATATTTCGTATTTGGATAGCATTGTTATTATTCCCAGTTTTGCTTGGATCAATCCAAGTCGTAAACCTGAAAAAATAGAGTAAAATTTCGAGCAGGTGATAACATGATAAAGTACAAAAAACACCGGTCATGAGATTAGATAGTAATGAGAGAGAGATTCATTACCAATACAAGTGTGTGGCCCATCGCCGAATGGCATGTAGACACCAGGTTTTCGCGCTTTCTTATTTTCCTCAGAGAAATTGTCGGGATTGAAGCGGAAGGGATCTGGGAAGTAATCCTCATCGAAATGGAAGCCCAACATTGGAATCAACACTGGAGTTCCTTTCTTGAGGATCACATCACTACCTGGGATTTTATAATCGTAAGAAGCTTCTCTGTCCAAATAGGGCAGAGGTGGGTAGAAACGCAGAACTTCTGATATCACTGCGTCCATGTACGGCAATCCTGACACCTAAAAATATTGACGCTGTGGATGACTGTAAAGGAATTGGTATTGTGGTTGAAATTGCTCGAAGATACTTACCACCATGTCGTAGGTTATTTTGCCGTTGTTCTCCTGCAGAGCCGTTTGTATTTCTTCCCTCACCTTGTCTTGAACTTCTGGATGCGTCGCAAGTTCATACAGGCAAAAACTAATTACAGTTGAAGAGGTTTCAAAGCCACCAGTGAAAAAAACAGCGGCTTGGGCTACCAGATTGTCACCGTCGAATTCTGTCAGAATAATTTAACAGCAAAAATCATATTCATTCAATAATTCATCCGCATTTATGGCATGGCAATCATTACACCGTTTGTATAAAATTTTTTTACTTGCTGAAAATATCTCACTTACCAAAAATTTTCTTCTCCTCTTCTGGTTGATTTTTTCTCAATTCGATGAGAAGATCGATGAGATCGGGACGTTTGATTCCCGATTTTTGTCGTTCCTGCAGAGTTCCCCAGAGTGCTTCTCTCAGGAACTTTGTACTTTCTTTTTGGAAAAATTGAATATTCAGAGGTTTGACAAACTGCGGTGCAAAGAACATGGCTAAGAACTCATAGCCACGATAAGTAGTAAATTCAAAAATTCTTTTTCCATGTTTTCGAAATTCAGCATCGGGGTTATTGAGAGAATTCGCTTTAATGCCGTAAGCAGTTGTTGCAATGAGGTCAGTGGTGAATTTAGCGGATACATCTTTCATCTCCAAAACACCCCCCGGACCTGGTATAGAAAAAATAATAACAAATTCGACGCGTTGCTAAATAATTTGCCGAGACGTATGAATAATTCAGCAGTGCCTCACCATCTAAATTTTGAGATTCCAAAAATGTATCGAAATCCTTACAAACATCCAGCATCAAGTCAAACATTTTCTTCAATCTTCCAGCGGTATAAACCGACGTCAATTTCGATCTCAAATACTTCCAGGCTGGATTTTTAATAAGAAAAACATTAGCAGCACTGAGTGTATCATTAGGATTAGCCGTGAGATGTTTGTCCTGAAAGTAATTGGCATCCTTGACAAGAACACTCTTAACAAGCTCCGGATCACGAATCAGGAGGAACGGTTTATCCAAAACGTAGAATCCAACATAAGGCAGGGGTCTGTACTTCTCGTACCAATCCCTGAAGAAATGACCTGGGACTTTCTGCTGCAGAATAATCTCCTTGAAACACCCGAAAAACGGCACCGGCGGGATCTGCTTGACTCCCCGTTTCGTCCAATAATTAAAATTCCTCGTCATATACAGATAGAACACTAGTATCAGTACGAAAGAAACCGCCAGCAGGTCCAATCCCCAAAATTTCGTGAGCAATGCCATTTTTAAAATTTTCAATCTGATGAGTCCTCACACATCACAACCATTCAACTCTGATTTCTCAATGTCCCGTTCTGATAAACAAATCAGCAATGAAAATTCAGTCACACAATATCCACTAAGTAATGAGCAATAGTCCAAGTCATTTAAATGGGTCTTACGTACGTTGAATAACCCTGGTTGTAACTACCGCCTGCTCGAGGAAGTAATGATCTATTACATCTAGCAATAAATCGTAATTCACTGTTATTTCAGGCATTCTCGGTTGTAAATGGGGAAGAGGCACTCGTTAATTTTCAACGTACGCCGGAAAATTTATGTGAAAACGTAAATTGTTGGTACAATTTCAAAGTGGAAAAATACGCTGCTGGATTATTTGGTCGGGACGTACCGTCTAGGTGACAATTACTGTACTGTCATTGAATGAGTTCTTCAACCGTAATATCTTCGATGAAGCCGAGTCTCTCAGAATTTACAAACCAGTTTTTCACGTAACTAGAATTTTAGAGCAATCTTTCTCAATCCAGTGATTTTTTTACGAAAGATTCTGCGAATTCTCTTCTGTGAGGTATCTAAATTATCTAGTATTTCTAGCTGCCATAAATACGAAATATCGAGATCATTCCTCTCATTGGTTATTACTCAATAATTATTATTACGACAAATATAGAATTTTTAAATGTTACGACAAAATCGAAGGGACCAATCAAATAATGAAAAATTCATAAACGATTATTTATTTTTATTTCATTAATACAAATGCTGAAGATGGATTGCAATGAATATAGAAATTACAGTGAATTATCAGTTGTAGTTTGATTACTTCGTATTTATTAATTATTGAATATCAATTGTTTTGTGGGTCGAGTTTCTTCACGTGGAGGTATAGACCCCCTTCAGCGCTTGTCATTACCCCTTTTTTATTAAGTACCATTGGAATTGGAGTTCTATCCGAGGGCGAGAACTCGTACCTTCGCAGCAATTCTATGAGGCCCAATTTAGATTGAGCAAGTCCCAATCGCTGACCTAAGATACAAGTAATACCATTAATTGATAATTAAAATTAAACAATAAATATGAATAATTCGATGGCTGTAGTTTTTAGATTCGTAGGCATTCCTAAAAGGCTTCGGTAAAAAATAATTAATTAATTACCGATGCAAACGTGGGGACCATCGCCAAATGGATACCACGTTTGTTTGGTGGCCTCTTTGTTGATTTCTGAAAATCTTTCGGGATCGAATATCTCGGGGTCTTTGTGGTATTTCGGATCGTAATGGAGACCTGTCAATGTTATATAAACAGGTGTTCCTTTTTCGATAATGAGATCGGTTCCAGGAACCGCATAATCCGCATCCGCGATGCGATCCAATAAGGGTAATGGTGGGTATTTGCGAAGAGTTTCTGACACCACCATATCCAAGTACGGAAGGCGCATGATCTGTAATCAACAAAAAAATTGCTGCATAAATCGAAATGATTACTTACTCTAAAAGATTGTGTAAAGAAATTAAGTGATGTCATCATCAAGTAACATTCGCTGTGAATGTGAGGGATATATAAATTAAAAAGAGATATGAAGAATATGAAATAAATAAGGAAATATAAGTTGATTGCAATCAATAAATTTCGTGCGAGATTTTGAATCGGTCTGTTGCGCAGAAGTTTCCAGGGACCGCCGTGAATTGTTAATTGGTTATTTGTTTTCAATTCCACAGAAAAAAATTGAACTTTTGATCTTCAGAGATCTGATGACGTGTTTCGCGATTTATTGAGAGATCTAGATTAACTGGGTGTTGAGTGGTATGAACTTGTCAATTGATACTGAACAGTAATTATGTCAATTGATAAGAGCTTGGATAGAATCGCGTATTTATTATTTCTATTAAAGCGACTACTGGATAAAAATATGATATTCCATATGGTCTCGGGTAAAAAAAATGTAATGGGAATATTTTTTCCTAATTTTTAAAAAATTTCTGAAAGACTTTTCAGAATTTTTTTTTTGAAACAGAAAAAAAATTGGAAAACAAAACAAATTTATTTTGGGGAAAGGTTTTGAAAGATTTTTCAAAAATTTAAATAGGAAAATTCTTTTTATAATTTAGATGGCGTATTTTTTGAGAATATTGTGAAATTAAAAAAGTAAAAAAACAACCAAATAATTAAAAAAAAATTGTATTCGCAAATATTCCTAGAAAATAAAAAAAAAAATTTCTGAAAAGTTTTCTAGAAATTGTTTTCCAAATTTGGAAAAAATGTTCCGATTACAATTTTCTTTTTACCTGGGTTGGTAATATAATTGTAATGTTAATTGAATAATTAGCCAGCCTGGTTGTACTAGTTATAATTAATTAATGGGAATTACGAAGAATTTCTATACGAAATCCTCCATCAGATTTGTGAGTGGAATAAATTCAATTGCAGGATTAAGTGATAAATGTTTATGAAAAATGGCTGTACCATGTCGTATGTGATTTCTCCGTGATTTCCTTCGACAGCATCAATTATTTCCTTCCTGACACGTCTCTGCACTTCCGGTTTTAAAGATAATTCGTAAAGTGAAAAACTTATGGTAGTTGAAGAAGTTTCAAATCCTGCCGCGAAAAATACAGCCGCCTGAGCAACAATATTATCACCTTTGAACTCTGAAAATTAAATATTGATTTCAATCAATTAATTCAAATTCAATAATATTTATCAATCATCCGAGAAAATTCACAGATCAATTAACTAAAAAAATATTCATTAAGAATTATTGAGGGGAATATTTATATGAGTGGTAGATAATTTAATTGAGAAAATTAAAAATAATATAGGAAGTACCAAAAATATTGTTATGAGAATCATCAAATTCAGCGTTTTTCAATTCAGTGAGCAGATCAATGAGGTCATGTCTCTTAAACCCTGATTTTTCCCGTTCATTGATAGCACCCCACACAGCCATCCGCATAAATTGACTGAATTTTTTTGGAAAAAAGTGAAACCCCAGGGGTGACATGAGATAAGGAGCGAACATTCCTGAATTATGCTCGACGCTGCGGTAGAAGGTGTCCCTGAAGAATTCCTTTCCACTTTCCCTGAACTCGGCATTGGGGTTGTTCAGGGAATTCGCTCGCAGTCCAAAAGCCGTTGTTGCTATCATATCCGTTGTAAATCTAGCGCAAATGTCTTTTAGC
The DNA here is from genome assembly GCF_000806365.1 of Fopius arisanus. Classification (NCBI taxonomy): domain Eukaryota; kingdom Metazoa; phylum Arthropoda; class Insecta; order Hymenoptera; family Braconidae; genus Fopius; species Fopius arisanus. The sequence continues at coordinate 969,488 of NW_011887741.1, read as the reverse complement.
TCCAACTCTCGTCCTGGAGCTAAAATCAGATTAAAATAATCACCCAAAACAAGAACCAGTGATGCAATCAATTCTCATAAAAATTACAGCTCTGCGTTAATAAATATTTAATTGGCTCGCGTGGAATTTTCCCGGCGCTGCAATAATAATCGCTGAGTCTTGTGAAGATTCCAGTATCTCTGTGGAATTTTTCATTCACAAAATGGCGTTTTTGCTTGAGAAAAAATGTCATGGTAATTATATTTCTTCCGGTAAAAATTAGGTTGCCCAAAAAAATTCCATTTTCACAAAAAAAAATAAATAAAAGTTAAATAAAAAATTCTTTTCATCACACTTCGGTGTAACTTTCACTTGATAAATTGTTATTATTATTATTGTTTGATTTTTGTGAAGATATCATTCCAGACTACCTTCTAGATTCAGGGACTCCATATACGTAACGAGATCGTGGCCGACTTCGATCATGAGTGTTAACATCTTTCTGAGCCTCCCAGAGGTGTAAATCGGTGATATTTTGTGCCTCAAGAACTTCCACGCAGGATTCTTCAATACAAATAAATTCGAGGTACCAATGACGTCGTATGCCGGGGCATTGGCATATCGATCCTTGAAATAATCAAAGTCCTTGATGAGAATCTGCTTAACGATCTCTGGATCACGGATCATCAGCATCGGCTGGTCCAATATAAAGAACCCAACGTAGGGCTCATTGGGTGCATAATCATACACCATCTTCGTGAAACATCCAGCTGACGTTTTCCCCAGAAGAAACTCCCCGAAATTCCCAAAAACCGAAGTCGGCGGAAGGTACACGACCCCTCGATTTTTCCAGTACTCAGAATTCCTCATCATATACCGATATATCAGATAAATAATCAACACCACCAGAATTACTACCTCCAGCCCCCAATTATCCCCCAAAAACGTCATCTTCACGTCTTTATTCCCCTGGCACGTCACGAGAATTCACAAATAAAAAATCACGAGTGGAAATTCCTCCGAAAAATTCCCTTCACCTAGAATTCTCCGAGAAATGAGAAAATTCCATGAAACTATAATCGAACATATTCTTTCCGCTAATTAACTAATTAATTATTGCCAACAACTAATTAATCAATAATGAATCATTAATTTTATCATATTTTTCTAATAGTAACGCGATGTTTTTTAATTTATTTACTTAACAGAAAAAATTGTTCTCTCATAAATCGTGGAATTTCTCCTCCGGAGTTTATTCCTTGGCTGTAGCACTTGTACTGAAGTTGCACGGAGAAAGCGAATTGCTTCACACTGAGAATAATGTCTGCACGTGTTTTTACGCAATTATTTGTCCTCTTCGATGATTGCGTGCGCGGAATATTTGCCATCCGAAAATTATCGGATTATGATGAGAGGCAACTTATCAGAATTAGTATGGGTTTATCCGTACAATATTTGAATTAAATTCCCTTAATTCTATCCGAACTTCGACGAGTGCTCGAAGAAGACACTCGTTACAATGAAATGATAATTTCTTATGGGCAATTGATATCCCTGAGTTATCAAAACGGATGGCCGATAAGAGCACAACCCACGACTGTAACGAGTGCGACCCGAGTCAATCGCGAATAATTAATTATACACCGATCATTAATGCACTATCTCAAATTCTGCAGAGAATGTAGATAACCGTTGACTTTATAAATAAATTAGGGAAAGTTTTTGCAATGTTGATATTTCCAGGACTGCGTAAGTTATAGTTTAGGAATGGAATATTTTTCTGGAAAATGGGGAAAGGACGAATTCGTCTCGGATTTTTTTATCATGCTCATAAAAGCTATTTTTTATTGCAGTTATAAGAGTATCAGACCTGTTGACAATGAATGTTTTCATCAGAAATCCATAAACAAATAAAAAAATCATAAAGGGGAATTGCGACGTACCGATGACCGATAGAATCCCAGACAGCGTAGGGTAAAAATCCGCTGACTCGTTTAGAATTTTTTTTTATTCTCAGAAGAAGAATTTATTGTATTTATTTATTAGTGCATTTATTCTATAAAGTTATCTTAAAATCTCGAGCGTTTCAACACTGGGAATTCACATGTTCAGTCCATAATTAAGTGAATGAATAAAGGGACGTTTTAGTGGATGACATTTTTGTTAATTTGATGTGATTTTCCGAACGTTCAGGAAAATTCCACCGTCTGATGCTGTGATCAGGGCTTTTGGGTTCAATCGCATGGGGACGAGGGTTTTCTCACAGGGAGAAAATTCGAATTTCTGGATCAACTCGATGAGCCCCAATTTTACTTGCAGAAGACCAATTCGAAGACCTAGAAGACAAGATTTTTGTTTCAGTGATGAAGAAATTGTCTGTTAATGATTTTTTCTATTGAATTCCACTGATAGTTAATAAATTACCGATACAAGCATGAGGACCATCTCCGAAGGGCAGATAAACACCAGAGGGTATTTTCTTCTTCTTCTCAGGACTAAATCGCTCGGGGTCGTATTTCTGGGGATTGGGGAAATACTGGGGATCGAAATGGAGTCCAAATACCGAGATGTAAACTGGAGTTCCTTTTCTCAGGATCAACTTGGAATTAGGCACTTGATAATCCTGAGCTGCCACACGATCCAGGACTGGCAGGGGTGGATATTTCCGGAGAGTCTCCGAGACTACCATATCCAAATACGATAATTCCGATATCTTGATTAACAAATTAAATACCAATGAACAAAAAAATCGATAACGAAAAAGTGAACGACATGTTATCGTGGATTATCTCTGGATCTAAGAGAGATAGCGCAATTTCTTGTGGGACATGTTTTTTAGAGCTGAGTGAAAGCTAGAAAAAATATTCCCATGAAAATTTCACTATCGGCCTTAGATTTTGAGGGATTCCTCCAGATGCGACGAAATCTGTCGGTGCGAACTCACCAGGTCATACGTTACTTTTCCCTGTGACTTCTGCAGGACTTGAGCAATTTCATTTCTCAATTTTGATTGAATATCTTGATGACGAGCCAATTCATAAAGTGTGAAGCTCAATGTCGTTCCAGATGTCTCATAGCCAGCTGTGAAGAATACTGCTGCCTGTGCCACTAAATTATCACCATCGAAATCTGGAGCGAAAAAATTAAATTAATGAATCTAGTAATTGCGAAATTTTTCCGTGAGAATATGCGGTCATGAACGGCGCACCAAATAGCTCTTTTTCAGGTCCAGGTGCCTGCGTCTTCTTCAACTCGAGGAGGAGATCGATAAGATCGCCCCTCTTGATTCCAGAGCGCTCTCTCTCGTTGAGGGTATCCCAGACGGCAGTCCTCAGAAAATTAGAAGTATCAGGTGAGAAGAATTGAAACTTGAGGGACTTTGCGATGTGTGGAGCGAAAAACATACTAGTCACTTCGATATTTCTGTAAAAAGTGAAGTTGAAGATGGCACGCCCTCGTTTACGAAATTCAGCATCTGGATTGTTGAGGGAATTGACTTTGAGACCAAATGCGGTGGTGCCGATTAAATCCGTCGTGTACTTGGAGCAGAGCTCTTTCATCTCCATCACAATATTATCTCCTAGGAATTAATTATTCTTTAATAATATGTATATTTTTGGAGTAAACATTTTCACGAACCGTTCCAAGGAAGACTCGTCATGTGCGCATTGAGATCACGACTGACTTCAGTCATGAGCTCAAACATTTTCTTCAGTCTCCCAGATGTGTAGATCGGTGTAATTTTAGCCCTGAGGTACTTCCACGCTGGATTCTTGATGAGGAACAGATTGGCATCCCCAAGGCGATCCTCAGAGCTAGTCTGGACGAACCTGTCCTGAAAGTAATTGAAGTCCTTCACGAGAATATTCTTGATGATCTCCGGATCCCGAGCGAGAAAGAAGGGCTGATCGAATACGTAGAATCCGATGTAAGGGAGTCCCGCACCCCAATTATAGAGATCCTGAAGCCATTCCCCAGCACTCTTTTTCATCTTGAAGCAGTCACTAAAATTTCCGACGAATGGCGTAGGCTCTGGGCCCATCACCCCTAGGTTTTTCCAGTACTTGAACTTGCGGGTCATGTACAGATACGCCAGCACCACCAGCAAGCCAAACCCCATGAGCAAATCGATGCTCCAATACTTGGTCAACAACATTTTTTACATTTAACACTTGAACTATTTCTATTCAACTATTTGTATTTCTTCGAGGCGAAGAGTTCTTGGGGCATTGAGCGCGCACAAAGAACTACCCCGAGACATCGCCACCTTTTATCATTTGTCCTCTTATCGCATGACTAATCTGCAATAACTGTCAAACCACATCATTGTGACTGATGTAAAACATATCAATTATACGTTGAAGAAAATCTCCTGCAATTTGCAATCAGCCAGAGACTGCTTATTATGGCCGGGGGACTGGTGTACTTCTCGTTGATGACTAATAACAGATTTTTGGTTTCAATACGACGGCAAGGAGTGAAACACACGTGGAGGAAAAAAAACGAGAAGTCAATGTCGAGGACACGGCTGCATTGATTTGAATGTCCATCAGGTGTTCGTAAAAATCAATCATCGCTTTATGAGATGAAAAACGGATACGATTTATGAGGCGGTGAAGTCATCAACTTCACCGGATTTCTAGGAAAATCTCAGCTTTTAGAAACTCTCGAGGAAAGAGTGGAATTAAATTGAAATTACTGAAGTTTAATGGGGAGAAAACAGCTATGTTAATTATTTGATGAAGTTGCATGTTTTTTTCGATCAATCATGGAAATTAATTACCTTTTGGTAAATTAATCATGCGAAGACAAGGCAGTTTTTGTCATCGAAAGAACTTCAGTTATTAATTCTATTCTGTTGAGGTCTCGAAACTTCTCTGAAGTCATGATTTTATGACTCTTTAGTGGCACGCAATGACTGTTTTATGGCGGAAGCGAATTATTGTAATCATTATAAGTTCTAATGAGTGGGTGACAACGTATTTTTTTTTGTAACAATGTGTCACGACAGTGAGGCGGTGATAAATAATTAATTACTGAATTAATTCATTTTCGTAACACAAATCTCAAAATTACGATAATTTAATTTCACATTCTTTGATAAATTGATAAATATTTTGAAAGGATCGGAAATTTTTTGGACACTTAAGGATTCTTTATTGAAAATAATGAATATTTCTTCGTTGTGTTTAATACTACGCATTTTATTATTAAAAATTATTGTTAACATGGATTTGCAAAAATATCGAATGATGAACTGCTATTCCACTCTCATCAGAAAGGAGCCGAAGTTTCACTTGTGAAAATGAATGTCCACAGGAATACAATCGCTTTTAACTAACAAATGTCAATAATATCCGCCCTCGGCAATTGGAAAACAACCTGGATTGGTGAATTAATTAACAGAATCATCAATATAATTTCATAAAAAAAAATATCCGTTATTCCTGATGAAATGTACATATTTCCATTTGAATTTCCGTCTTGGACGTATTCGTTACGCACTAATGAGTGTAATTGACGAATAAGTTTTTTGCTCTTCTGCATGCGCGTGATGATTGCGTAGAAAATATCCTTCCGATAGATTTTCCCCACATTTTTTATCATTTTTTTAATAAAAGTGACAGATCAGAATAATAATCGAATGATAATAAATTTCTCTGACAGAAATTTGAAGTTCTATTAAACATCTTCATACGATTGACTAAAGTAATGAGTCAGCTGTTTAGATAATTCAAATTCAAATCCAAAAAAAAAAAGATAATTCAAATTCCACAAGTACATGGGGATAACAGAGGAAAGAAATTTTTTGTTAAAAAAAAATCCTCTCTATCCCACCGTATTTCGCAGCATTATCCAACATTGACGATAAAGTTCGAAATTATTTTTGACTGAATAATATTTTCTGCTCCCAAAATTCCGGCGTGCGCACACCTCTCGCGACGATACTGGGATCATCCTAAAGGCGCCATCTCTGTCATTCTCCAGGAACTGCTCCGTAACGAAAGCTGAAATCCAAAGAGGAGTGACTAAAGTAGAGGCTCAGTTCTGGGGGTTTGACTGAGCCAACCTAAGGTATGATACAAGCAGGTATTGTCAAGCCAAAAACAGGGGACAAAACAGGGGATTTTACGTGATTGCACTGTTTTTTTTTAAGAGAGAATGATTTATTAGGTTAGGAATTTTCGCAATTATTGTATCTCTTCAAATTGAGACTGCCTGCGGTGTTCTGTGCGCATGGACGGTGTGCGTGCGTATGCACGGAGTATCGCCTGGCGACCCCCCACTCGAGCGGTCTTCTGTGCGCATGGGGAGTGTTCTGTGCGCGTGCGCGGAGTATCGCCGGGTGACCCCCCCCCACTCGAGCGCCGTCTCCAACGCCCTGCCATTTTGAGTGGGGAGTCAGTCGTTCCGCGACCGTGCGTCGAGCGGTTAGTCTCGCGTCGCGTAGTTAAAATTCGTTAACATCGGAGTTCTAGTGAGCGCAAAAAACCGGCGCCGCCTGTGAACATTAAAAATATAAAGTGCGGGACTCAGTGCAAGTGATTTTGTGAATTGTTTAGTGTGTGTTTAAATACGGACTGAAGTGACAGTGCGAATTAGATTCGAAGGATTACTTTTCTTATTCATTTTATTTTGAGTGATTAAAAATTTTATTTGATCTTTGATATTATTTTATTGATCTTTGTGGATTTTGAGTTGATAAAACATTCTTGGTTGTGTGGTGAGTGATTAGTGAACTTTTGAACTGTCTCGAGTGCTGATGCTTCCAAGCCGTGACCTTCAACCTTTGGCGTCAGAATCTTTGGCAGAGAACATCAGGATTGGAGGGCATCTTGCAACCGACTGCAAGGTGAGTTTCGTATGCATTTATTTATGACCTTGAGGCATCATTTTCATTTTATTTTCATGTCATTTTTTTCATTCCTGATTCTTGATATATTCAATGCTTACATTACAAACAATTTTCAATTATTCAATTAACTCTCCAATAAAATAAAAAAATTTTAAATAAAAAATAATAAATAATTTTAAATAATAATTAATAATTTAAAATAAAAACTCTCAAAACCAAATTAAAAATCGCCTTTGCAGTAAAAAAATTATTTTGTCGAAATTTCATTAACAATTTGTTTTTTTTTTATGTTTACAGTAAGGTAAGAGGTTAGAGTTAAGGTTCGAAAGGTGAAAATTGAAAGCGGACTTATTTTCATCCAACGCCGGTGAGTGAAATTTATTTATTAACTAGCGGCGCCGCGGCCGCAAGCGGGGTTTGAATTTTTGAGATGATTTTATCTCTCGATCAGATGATGTCGAGATGCCACTAGATATGGCTCCATCACATAAATCGCGAGCGCGTCAATAACCGTGATTGACTGCGCTAGATCAGATGATGTCGAGATGCCAGTAGATATGGCTCCATCAGATAAATCGCGAGTGCATTTATAAACAAGTCATTAACTACGCTGGAGTGCCGCATTTTGAAATTGGAATTAAAGCCCGGTTGGATTGTCTGGAAATGATGATTTACTCCAAATTTGCCACTCCTAATTACTCCACCAATTAATCGATTTTTCCGATAATTGTTAGCTAGCGCTCTAGTTGTTGACAACCGCTACGGTGCTAGCTAACAATTATTGGAAAAAACGATTAATTTCCGGAGTAACTAGCAGTCCAAATTTGGAAATAAATTATCCTTTATTTTCCAGATAATCCATCCGGGCCTTAAATTTACGTCGTATTTTATATCTCCGCCCAAAACAGTAAGTACGATATTAAATTATTATTGAAGTAAATCAAGTAAACATCACTGACAAATTTGTCAAGATATTTTTAATAACTGTTAATTCGTTGAAACACAAATAATCAGCAGTCGGAGACTTTGAAATCAGCTCGTCAAAAATTCCAGTCAATGGAATCTGAGGTATCGAAGAGCTCAGAGTTATTAAAAGGGAAGCTGGAGGGATTGAAGGAGAAGGTACAGGGAGTCATCGACGAGGCAGGAAAAACGGAGCTGGGTAAAAAAGCTGGACAATTGGGTAAGGAAATTTCAAAATCTCCGAAGGGAGCTGCTGAGACGTTATCAGAAAAAAGTCAGGCTTTTGAGATGACCAATTTTTTTCAGACTATATCACAGACCGCAGAAGTCGTTAGGAAAGAATTAGACAATCATGGGATTCAAGGACGAGTCTATATACTAATAACTAAATTGAGAAAACGAAAGGAGATATTAGAGAGTGAAGAGAAAATGATTGAGGCTAATACAGAGGCGACCGGTGTTCTGGACAAGGGGAATAGTTCAACATCAAAATTTGATGGAAATAGTGGCCAGAAGTGAGTTTATGAATGATTTCTTTCGTATTGCTTTTACTCAACACTTTTAATAATTTATTCCACAGACTAGCGTGTGGAATTATCGCGAGATCATCAGGAGTCTTCGAAAATACGAAAAGAATTTGTGCCTGCGATGGGACGACCCTGTGGCATGAACGAGATGAGTCTAAACAAAAAGGTTCATTCAAAAATACTTTCATATATCCAGGTAAATGCACCATAGCCTAATACTCGTAGTATTTACCCATTAAATACAATTTTAAAAGCTAATATTTTGTGTCTTTTCAGTGTGTGGTAATAATCTTTAAATTCGACGCAGAGTGGATAGTGCACTTTTTGAAAACTACTATAAATTTATTTTTGTATGCAGGTCATGTAAAAGTCATATCATTCCATAATATTCCTGATGAAACATTTTTATATTTCAGTTTTTACTTATGAGGAGGGCTGAAGGTATTTATAACTCAAATAAAAATTCAATATAAACGACTAAATAAATGTTTATTGTGTTCGATCAGATTGATTCAATTCGTACTTTATCATTTATCAGTGTGCGTGATGTAAAAAAAATAATAATAATCCAAAAAGGTATGCGAATAACTAGGAAAATTCGATCGAATGAGAATAAATCATTCGTTATCAGAACCACTGTCGTCAGAATTAGTTCTGCCTCGAATTGTTTTTGATTTCTTGTTTCCAAAGAGTAGATTAGGCGGCTTCTTTCCTTTTTCTGGTGGATTCAACAGGTCACCAGTGTATGATATTGCACCAGACTGGGCTATTCTCCACTCCATCATCTCTGTTGAAAAATCGTCGCAATTTCCGAGGTCCGTGAAGCCTACGATGTAGTCTTTTGTCTTGTTGTCTGAGATGAGGGCTATCGTGGGAATTATTTTGATCCACATTAGGAAATAGCTTTAAGAAAATTTGGGCGGCGACAGGTGTTCACTGCTGGATTTCGATTTCGATTTCGGTTTCCTCTTGAGCTCTCGCATTTTGTCTACCTTCACCTTTCGTAAATACATTATCTTTATTCGGGTCAAGAATTGATCCAGGAATTCATCGACTTCTGTATCTCCCGATAAGAATTTCTCAGCTATTTTCTGGACACGAAGGAGAATACAAATAAAAATCACAATTATCATTTGATAATTGTTTATATAATTGCTTAAATAATTACTTACGATTCTTCTTCAATTTCCACAGCAGCTCACAGCCAAATAGCAGGAAAAAATGTGAAATATATTTTTAAAAAATAGAAAAAAGAGGAAAAAAAATGACAGCAAAAATTATTTTTATTTACTGTTTTATTTAATTTCCTTCCATGGAAAAATCTTTTTTTCCCATCCATCCCCATTTCCCATCCATTGACTTAGTGGATTAGGCCTACAGGGGATACCACGTTAAAAAATACGCGTCAAGGACTCTACCTCTTGGGTGACGTGGAAAGAGTTTCACTTTAATTACTTGATTTATGAAAAAATAGTCAATACTGAGTAACAATCTCTCTTATTGAAATAATCATATACCCATTGTTCATTTATGCTTTTGTAGACAATTTTTATGCCATGACTTTTTTTTTCATGTCAATTGGAAAGAAAAAAAATCAAACGACTCGACTGGCATTCAAATGTAAACGCCAGAAATCGCTCCCCATTCATGCTCCCCTAATACTTTTTTGAAAATTTTTCAATTCCAGTGAATACTTCCTCGATTGTCATGCTCCCCTGATACTTTTGCAAAAATTTCGAATTTTCAAATTTCAGTGAATACCTCGTCGATTTTCATGCTCCTCTGATACTTTTTTGAAAATTTTGAATTTTGCAATTTCAGTGAATACCTCCGCGATTGTCATGCTCTCCTCATAGTTTTTCAAAAATTTCAAATTTTCGAATTTCTTTTTTTTTTCCTTCTTTTTTTTTTTAATTGTATGTACCCGTTAAGGGTTAATTGTATGTACCGAGTCGGCTGACGGGCAGACACCTCAGAATTGCGCCTGGTGCCCTCTCTCCCTTGGGGTGAGGTACTACAATGCCCCTGGAGTCACTCAAGCCCCCAGAACTGAGCCTCTACTTTAGTCAATCCTCTTTGGGTATATATATGCGGTGCATACACTATATATTATAAAAGTACCTCCCTAGCCTCAAATATAGCGCCACACAAAGAACATAAAATGGATCGTGCAACAATCCTCCCGTGCTAGTAATAATAATCGAAATCATATCGGTAAGATAATATTAACAATTGCAACAATATCTTAAAGATTGACATCCAAACACTCGATAAACCCCGAAATAATCCCAGAGCTCCTAAAATCGAGGCACCAGAAATCCAAGATTATTTTAACCTGCAATTATCTGTGAAATGACAAAAACTTGAAATCTCCACTAAATCTCAATTAATCTCGAAAACTCGTGATTTTATCAGGAAATGTGACATGACTTTTTTCCATGGAATTAAATTTTTGCGAAATAATACATTCGTAACACTTTTCCTCGTAAAAATTACTGTATTACTCTCCCCTATTTTAGACACTTCACCATTAAATATAAGACAAATAATTACATCACGTGGATTCACGATAACAGGGTGACTATTATCCACATCGTAGCATCATGATAACCAAAATCAGTGATTAATTAATAAATCAAGGGAGCTTTGACGTTTTCTCTCGATTCAATCCTTTCAGTGAAGAAAATTCCAATTCCTTTCATCGATTTTATTTTGTTGAAGCGATGCATCGAGTTACATAAACATTTAAGCGCTCCTTAAATTGATGGCGCGAAAGAATATGCCGAAGATCTTGTTACACGTGCAATCAAATAATTCTCGCATGAGTCATCCCTGCAATCGTAAAACTCTTCGCATTTCGTTGACATGTCACAAATAGTCGGATAATATTGAAGATGAAGTCCAATATCTGGTGGGGAAATGTCTTTTATTGAGTTAGAATTCTCAGGGTGATGTGCTAATTTGAAGAGTGGCTGGACAATTTTTTTTTTCAACACTATAAAGAAGAATGAGTGCAATGGACGAGAAGGAGGATGGGGAAATATCCCTAGAGGATGTCAGTTCCTCGGACGAGGGACAATCGACCTATGAAGTCCCCCGGAGTGTCCGTATGCCGTCACCGGCCAGAAGGAGTCACGCATTTGGTAAAACTTTTTTTTTTTACTGCTCCCGATTCCTGACTCCTTCATTTATCCTCGATTTAGATATTACTCTGGGAATTACTATTGGAAAATTTCGATTTATCAATTCGATTGTTATCGGTAGTGGAGTGGAAAGCCACGGGAAGTGATATCTTTTGAGGATTGACGAATAAAATATTGAGATTTTTTTACCCCAGAGGATTTCGTGCAACAAATTGATCTCGTTTCTACTCCACCCCCGAAGCAATCTCATCCACGTGGAAATTCCTGTTTTCTCAAGCCTCGATCCATCCCACAATTATCATGAACCTCAAGTTACTGTTCCCTGGAAAGACGCAGGTTACGGCAAGGAGAATCGTCATTACACCGGAGGGATAAATTCTCGTTACGTTCCAAATCCGGCATCAAGACATGACGGTCTCCTTCCAATATCGAGTGAAGATGAGCGCGAGATCGTCGAGAACCCAGAAACGTCCCACCAGCTGTGCATCCACATCGGCAAGAAAAAGCGTAAGAGGAAGAAGAAGAAAGCCCCTGGGGAGGGTGGACTCTTGATGGAGGATTTCGTATCCTCGACTGATCGTGAGCCATTGGTGCTGAATGCACCGGCAATTCCCACTGAGATAACAGTGCACAGAAGAAGAAGATCCCCAAGTCCCCGTGGAGTTCGCCGACACTCGCCGTTCACCAGAGCACGATGTGCATCGCATTCACCAAGCCCACCCCAAAGAGTTTACGGTTTATTCCGAAGATCTCCATCCCCAAGGAGAAATTACTCGAGGTCACCATCACCTCGGAGACGATCACCCAGGAGAGTAAGACTGCCCCGAGAGGAATCGCCCCGAGAATGCCCTGCAATCAGCTCAAGGTCGAAATCCTCTCCAGTATCGAGAACAAAATCGAGGAGAAGGACTCATTGTCGTCGGACTCCAACTTACGCTGAAGTTTATGCGGCAACTCTTCTCAAGAAAGTTCGTCGTCTCGAGACCGTCGGGGCAATTACAAACGGTCATAAGCACAAGGATCACTCCTCCTTGAAGGACAAATTGAACAACATGATCACGAGAAGACAAACTGAAGACAAGACGGAGACAAACGGTTCAGATACCAATGAACTAAAAAAAGAGAGTAAAAGCGAGGGATCGGAATCTGAGAGTGAAGAGGGTAACCTGGAGGTGCTGAGACGTCTAGCTCTTGAAACAAAGCAGCAGAAATCAGAGGCAGATCACCAGAGTGAGGACGACCCTGAGGCCTTAGAGCTCCGAATGATAGCCTTGAAGTCAGCTGTGATGAAGAAGCATCTAAAGAGAGTTAAAAATGGCAATAAGAGGAAGAATAACCCCAGAGAGTCGAGCCCTTTTGTTGACAGTTTCCTGCAGGATCTGGTGAATTCCTCGTCATCTCCCGAGAGGTCTCCAGATGATCAACAAGTTGACATGGAACTCGACACTGACGTCGAGAGAGAGAAGGAGGATTTCTCTCCATATTCTCCAACAGACGAGATAATGAGGGATTCCCCGGGTCCCGATCGCCAGCAGAATGTCTCAGGTCCAGGGCTCGATGCCAGGGGTATACCGGTGAAGAATGAGGAGGAGAGAGACTCCGGGGATGCATTGAACATGGAGGCACCTTATTCACCCACTGATCCCACGAAGACCCCCTGGGTCGATAGATTCAAAAAAGAAAGGAGAAAAAATATCCTGACGACAATAACAATAAACACAGACAGTGAGAGCAGCGAGGCTGCCCCTTATTCACCCTCAGACATTCCCATGTACGATCCTGAGTTTCCTATTTGTCCACCTGACACTCTGGAGCCTCAGGATGACGATCACTGCGTGGCCCTTGATCTATCGATGAAAGATCCATCAAAAACCGTGGGAGAGGCCCCAACAGTCGAAGAGACCAGTGAGAAATCTTCAATAGTGTCTCCTCAACTCCCTGGAGATGCTCCAGGGGTTGATCCAGGCACAGCACCCCTGGAAGTTCCTCAACCTCAGGATGTAGAATCAGAAAAAAAGAAGAGAGAGTGTCCTCCGTTGACATCTGGTCCTCAGGATGATTTATCAAAAAGAGCTGCTGAAGTAATTGGCGAGCCTCTGTATCTTCGAGGGCTTCCAGAGGTCACAAAAGAGCCGAACAAAATTCCAATTCTGGTTAATAAATCTCTCCTCCCAGTCTCGATCCTCAAGACGAATAAAAACCTCCAGCAGCCACTGCCCCAGAAGAGAACCGAAACTCCTAGTGAACCGGTCTTCAGAAACGCTGAGATGCAGCCAGTTGCCGTTACTGAACAAGTCGTAAATCCTTTCTTCAAACCCATCAAGCTACAACCTGTCGTAAAGAAGTCGACGGTTGTCGCATCGGCAGCTGCTTTCAGTAATGTTTCGATGGATAACAGCAATGCTGAGGCCTCTGAACACGTATCTAATGGAATTTTAAGTAAAGATGATGAAGAGGAAAGGAAAGATCATGAAAACCCGAGTGATGAAGGTGGTGAAGCCCTCAAAAAGAAGAAGAAGAGAACGGGGATGAAACTAAAAGCTGAACGAATTCAGGAAAAAAGGAAACGCGTAGTCAAGGCTCAAGCGATGAAGGAGAGCCTTTCCTCGAACTCTGAAGCTCCTGGGGATGGAACAAACCCTGAGGTAATTTCATCCGAGAATGCTAGATGTTCAGAACGAGAAGAATCGATACCCAAAAGGTGTGAATCCAATGGGAGGGGAAAAGAGAACGAGGCAAATGCTTCGGTGATTGAATTTTCGAGAGAGAGTTCGCCGAGGGAATGTGATAATGAACAAAAGAAGAATGAAGAGAATGTTCAGACAACTGGGAACGATGGAAATGATAAGAAACGGAGGAATAGTATTGAGGAGGACGAGGAGACATTGAGGGCTATTCTTTTGGCTTCATTGGCGAAACGTCCGAAGACTGGAGAGGGTGTGGGGAGAGGATCTGATGAGGGGTTGAAGGGATCTGAAGGGGCGCCGAAGGTTCAAAAGAGGTGTGAATTGATTGAGAAGACTAGGAGTTCTATTACTGAGAGTAAACCGATGAGTGAAGCTCCTCCAGCTAATCCTGAGCCCTCGAGGACAATTGCCACACAAAATAGTACGTTGGGAGCAGTTCTCAAGCCTTTGGGAATCACTCGATTGGATCATGAGCTCCAGAGGAACGTGATGCTAACTGTTGAAGGGAGAAAACGATTGAACCCTTCGGTTATCAGGGGACCACCGAAGAAAATCCTTAGGAAAGCTGCGATTCCTGTGAGTACGAAGGTCGTTAATAATGCGAAGAGAATTCAGAACTCTATGATGCAGAAGAAAATGATACTCCAGGCGCAGGGGAAAGTGGGCAATTCGAGTGGTAATTTAAATACCCAGAATCTCAAGTTGGTGAATTTAAAGGGGAAGGAGGCCAGGCCAGTCAGTCCCAAGATGAAAGGAAAGGTTCAGAGTCTTGTTATTAAGCTAGGGGAGGACTCTGAGAGTGAGTCTGGGGAGGAGAGAGGACAGGTGCCTCCGAGGGTTCAGAGGGATGTCCTGACGATACCAACGACCGATTTTGAGACCAGTGTTGAACAATTCCTCAAGGAACAGAGAAAGAAGCAGGAGACCATGGCTAGGTGCTCGGTTAATGCCACATCGACACCGGCTAATACTCCGAAGATCGTGAAAACGGTTGGATTCAGTGGAACACCTCTGGTGAGATTATAAATTTTTTGGGTCATGGAGTGATTAATTCATTTGTAATGGGAATTTAATGTTTGATTCAATTTTTTTGGGAAAGTATTGAAAAATATTCTGCAGGCACTCATTTATTTATTTGATTATTTATTTTCGGTTGTTCTAATATTTTTCGAATTTTCTCAATACATTTGAGGTTTTTGCAGAATTTTAATAATTCTGAATAATTTCAGGAGTATTTTTTACATTTTACATCAACTTGGGAATATCCACAGAATGACGCATGTTTGAGAATATTTTTTCCTCTTTTAGGCGGTTCGTCATCTCCCTCCATCCCAACAAGAAGAATACAAACGCCTCAAGCAGAAAATTCTGGAAAAGGAGAGACAACGAGCGACTAGACAAATAATAAATACCCCACCAAGTCCATTATCCCCTGCAAGTCCCATCTCAAAACCCGCGATCAAATCAGTTACTCCAAAACTTCCATCAGCCCTTTCAAAGCCATCAGAAGCCTCCACCCCTAAAACCCCTTCCAAAGCCCCAATAATCCCTAAACTCACGACTGCCAAGAAAATCAACGACAAGTCCTGTAAAAAATCCTCACAATCGTTGTCCCCAAAAATTTGCGTAACTGATCAGTTAATCAATAACTGTTCATCATCCACACCCATGACGAACCTCAGTATTCAGATTCCAAACGACAATGTGACAGCAGGGGGTCGAATAGTCTTCGATAAACCAGAGAATTCAGAGGGAAATTCTCCGAAAGGTCCATCGGCCCTGAGAATTCTCACGACCGATCAACTGAATTCAAAATTCGTGCAAGTTCAGCTGAGAAAAGAGGGTAGAACTGTCACTCTGGGTGAAGGTGCTGATAAGTCCATTGGAGAGCTTTTGCAGTGCAGTGACTTCGAGATCAATGATACCAATGATAATGAAAGTAGAAAGGGAGAAGAGGCGACTAAAGAGTTGAGTCTGGGAGAGATTGAGAAGTCGAGTGATCAGACGACTCAGGAATCAGGTGATGGAGGATCTCTGGCAGTGGATTCTGAAGCATCCACTGTGATTCTACCTCCCAGAGAGGATGAGGAGGGAGAGGTCACCAGGGAATCTGGTGATTCGACTATTGTTCTCGATGATACTGTCGTGGAACGACCAGAGGCTCCCAAATCTCCGCTGAAATCCAAAAGCAAGTCTCCAACTAAGGAACAGTCTGATAAGATCAAGTCTGATGTTAAGGCGGAGTTGGAGGGTCTTGCGAGCTTGAATGATGAACAGCAGAAGGAGAAGTTGAAAGAATTTGAGAAGAATTTGGTGACTAAAAGGTGATTGAATTTTTTACGATGGAATGTTATTGATGAGAATTTTTTTTTAATATAGATGGAAAATTGCAATAATTTATATTGAGAATTTTTCACGAAGCGGATAGAGGAGAAAAAAATGAACGTTTGCATGGATTTAGGTACTCAGTACTTGACGATTTAGCTGAGATGTCAAGTACTCTGAAGCAGTTGGATTTGGAGCGCGAGCTCCAGACGAATCTGTCCGCTGAATTACGAAGATTGAGAGCTCAAGTGGCAGTCGCTGAAGAGCGACTGATGGAGCAGAGGCTGAAGATCGATAGCATAGGGCCAAAAGTGACAAATGCCCACAAAATGATCCGTGATGGACGCACCGAGTGCTTCAAGCTCACAAAACTCTGCCAGGGCATTGGGACGAAAGTTGTTGGACAGCAGTACAAGTAAATTATTTTTAATCCTCCGATTCATGCCCTCCAAGTCAACACGTAGAAAATAAAAAGAGGGAATTCACAATTAGAACGTCTGGAAAATAATAAATTATTATCTTTCTCCTCAGGGTACCCTCGACTGGTGCACAATTGATGATGGATAGTTTGAAGGAAGTTGCATACCGCACGCGACAGTTATCGAAGAAAAAAGTGCCATGTGAAAATAATAATAATAATGAAACAGAAAGTGCTAGTGGACAATCGATTAATTCGAGAACATTGTGTACAGACACTGGCAGTTGTAATCAGAGAAACGGGAATGGTGATAACGTTAACAGTGAAGCAGAACAGTGTGATAATGCCACTGGAGTTGTCATTTCCAGATCAACGGAGGAGAGCCAGGGTGAGGCTATGATCCTGAGTGACAGTACAGTGGAAATTCCTCGGGTGAATCCAGGGCTTTCCAGTGCTGGGGGGACATCTCCAGATGAATCCACTGAGAGGCTCTCACATTTGGCTAGTTCCTATGAGTCTGTTCTGACGAGTATCAGAACACCTAGGTGGGTGTTTCCATGTCTTTAATTTTTACCGGAATTTTCATCATAAATCATTGTTTCATTCTCCAAGTCAATATATTTTAATTAGTTTATTTCAATTAAAATTTGTTGATGATTTATTCGTTTGTTCATTCGATGATTAATTTTAATTTGCTGATTATTTGTCTGAGGGCATATTTTGTGGTTTTTGTATATTTTCAATAGACACATCGATTGTAATCGTGAGCTCTGTCCCTTCGAGCTGACTGGCGTCTGCAAGGACGACGAATGCCTCTACAATCATCTCGAACCTAGAAGCCAGCGTTAGATCGTTCTACAACTTCCTAGGATTTTTTTACATACGTAAGGTGGTTCTAGAGTCTAATAAGGGGCCCTTCAGCGTTAGATCTCACCCCCACCCCCGTCATCTACAGAAGAAATTAATTAGCTTCTCATTGATTCATCATGATAATGTAAAAATCATTCTCGAGATCTTTAATCCATCGATAACTCAAAGATCCAATCGTTATGTTTTATTACTTCACCCAATCCAATTATCACTCAGGCATTTTATTATAATCGAATAAATCTAAATAATCCCATCGAATTTTCAGGCTCAGCAGATAAGAAGATAAATCCTTCTTGAAGATGAATAAATCATCAGCTTTTGAGTTTCAACGATTTATTTTTTATGGCGATTTCCACTCCACTGGATGGTAAGTTGTCTTCATAAAAAAAAAACGAAAAACAGTGACTGGATTTATCTGCCCCTGATTTTTGCACCTAAAATTGGGCTGTGAACACTAGAAAGGGGATTAAAACCCAAGGGATAATCCACCGGGCCATTGATTCATAGTTTCTAAGTTTTTTTGCCAGAGGAACAAAAAATATCTCGTCTCATTCCAAAAAACCAAATTCACTGGTGACATTATTTGCCAATTACTTGTTTATTATTATTATTATTTTTTTAATGTATGTTATATTGTGAAGACTTTAATCAGGGTTGATACGTAATGATTTCGCGTGTGAGTACTATAAATTGTCTAGTAGTGACTTAAGAGTGAACGTGACAGTGGAGAACATTTTTCATGCGAGGAAATCATTCTATTTTTTTTTTAACTAGCTCAGATGATCGAGACGAGGAATCATAGGAGTACTTATTTGAGTTAACGAAGTTATTCTATCTGTCGGTTTAATTTTTATAATTTTTTTTTTAAGTTTAATTTTCCAAATAGCTATATACCTCACGGAAATTTAACTCCTGTACCTGTATAATAAAATCATTAATATTTTTTCGTAGATGAGTGTTATTTATTCAATGGTGGAACCTCGTGATCCTTTCCAGGGGGATAAATAAATGAATGAATAATAATTTGAGATAATGAATGATTCTTTATTTCGATACTTTGGAAAAAATACGAGAGAAAATCTTTTTGATGTTCCTATTTGTCGGAATCTCGTCGCTCTGCCTCTTGGGCTGCTTTGTAATACGCCTTGGACCAAGGCATCAAATCCTGACTACGCAGGTCGTCCCAGTGTCTGATCCAATCGTTAGGACAAATTGTTTGGTAACACTGTTTGAACCAGCTGCAAGCCTCATGCCCTTCTCCGAGGATCTTCTCACACCTGAAGAAGTCTGTGTACATCACGAAACATCTCAAGGTCTGATTTTGCTGTTGAAACCTGACACAAATATAAATCGGTAGAACTGATAGTACAAATCTGATCAAAACTGAAATTATGAATTGTCGATGATGTGGAAATTTGTTTTAATATCGAGATGCGTTCACCTGGGATCTACTCCAACGGTTGGTTTGAACTTGACTTCTGTCTCCTGGGCTTCGCCTCTTTTCTCACAGGGATCCTCATTAGGATTGTCTGTTGATTCTGAAGGATTGGACACCTTTTGCAATCTTTCTGCTGCGGCTTGTTTGTGGGTTTTGGGAGTTCCTGGAACGAACAATCGAAATCTCGGCCTACGAAGAGGCTCTTCTGGAATCTCCGCTGACATTTTCACATTTTCTTCCATGGAATTTGCATTTTTAAAACGCTGAACAGATTGCAGAAACGTCAGATAAACGTCTCGAATATTCAAAACAAAACAATAAATAAGAAAATTAAAATGTCTCTCGTGAATATTCGTTCCCAAGTCGGAATCGATGCTAAAATTATAATATGAGAGGATAGCCATTTGCAAAAAAATTCGGAAAAAAAACTGAGAATAAAATTCTAAATGTTTTGAAAATGTAACAGATTCTAGTATCAAGTAATATTTCAGGGAGATTTTTTGAGAATAGAGTTCAAATATTTGTTTCGAAACTCCCACAATCACCCGGCAAGTGTAAAACTCCTCACATCCACAAGCATGACAGTCCCCTATGTGTAGCAAGTGTTTTCCAAGTGACGTGGAATGAATTTCACAGAATTTTTTGAGTCTACCATATTTATACCTATTTACTACTAAATCTTAAGTTCTACGATGATTTCACTGTTCACTTTGTTTATCAGTCTCCTTGCATTCGTGCTGTTTTCCAGTTTAGCAGTAAGTTTATTTAATCGACAAGGTTATGCTTCATTGTTGTCACATGATTGATCCCTCAATTTCCCTCGTAAAATATCAATTAAATATTCACTGGGGAAATGCAAAATTAATTTCTAATTTTTAAATGACATTTCTAAATCATTTATCGGAATTTGTTTGATTTTTTACGATTAAAAAATATTAGCGACAGTCATTTCCTGGGGCCATCAAATTTTTTATAATCTCTGTTTCCACTGGATTATTATCTAGTCAATATCAATGGTATGAAGAATACAAGATAAACTTTGTGACTTGTCTTGAATTCTAGTTTTGTATATTCTTGTATGCTGTCACATCGCCATACCCCAGGATTTGGAGAGACGAAAATGAAAAATTCTTTATTGATGGAAAAACAGGGAGAAAAGTTCCATTTCCCTCGATTGATGATGAATTCACAGTTAAACTCAGTGTAATTGTTCCAGCGTATAATGAGGAAGAAAGACGTGAGTATTAATACAATAATTAAATCTTCTATTATTTCTATCCTACTCAACACGAATTGCAATGTTTTCCAGTAACTCCGATGTTGGATGAGTGTTTGGACTACCTCGAGACGAGGAAAAAATCCGGCCTAACTTATGAAGTTATAGTCGTAAGTGATGGGAGTACAGACAAAACAGTGCAAGTAGCTCAAAGCTACGCAGAAAAATATGATACTGTGAGAGTCCTAGATCTCGTAAAAAATCGAGGGAAAGGTGGAGCTGTGAGATTAGTGAGTATTGCACTTGTTCCTGTTCAACTGAGTGAGTTGTTTCATCAGAATTAATTTTTCTTTTATTATTTATCTCCTCTAGGGAATGCAGAGTGCCAGAGGATGTTTATTATTATTCGCCGATGCGGATGGTGCAACACAATTCCGGGATATTGAAAAATTAGAAGAAAGTCTCAAAGAAGTATTGAAATGTGAGAACTACTCATTGTATTTCGAATAATGATTTTCTGACTTCCTCCCTAATTTTTTTTTACAAGAAATTAAAATTATTTTAGTTTACTGTTGTTAAAAAATTGTTAATTGTAGTAATCCCATGGAATTTTTCGGTTTCAGTTGATTATACAGAGAATCCACACGAGGCTTCTCTCTCCAATGCAGTAATTTGTGGTTCAAGAGCGCATTTAGAGGAAGAAGCAACAGCGACAAGATCAATTTTCCGATTGATTTTGATGCACGGTTTTCATTTTCTCGTGTGGGTCCTTTGTGTGAGAGGAATTCGCGACACACAATGCGGATTTAAACTTCTCACACGTGAATCCGCGAGGACAATATTTCGAGCTCTGCACGTGGAGCGATGGGCATTCGACGTTGAGATGCTGTATCTCGCCCAGACCCTGAACATTCCTATCAAAGAGATTTGTGTGAATTGGACGGAGATCGAGGGCTCCAAGGTCGTTCCATTCTGGAGTTGGTTGCAAATGGGTAGAGACTTGGGATTGATCTGGCTGAGGTACACCATTGGTGCTTGGAAAATCGACAGGCCTAAGAGACCCTGAGGATCATTGCTGCTATCATTGAAACACATGCACATTCATCAACTCATGATGAACTTTTCTCATTCATTACTCCTGTGAATTTCGGATAAAACCGAAGTAATTAATTGTAAAATCTTTTTTAACGTATGCCGCGAATCAATTGAAATTACTTCTGAATAATTATCTCCTGTGAGAATTATTTTCTGCTTTGGCATATTTCATTTTCCCCATTCTGTTACAATCATTCCTGTTGAAATCCCACAGGATGAATTTCTTGTTAAAGTATTTAACGAGGAAATAAATAATGGGATAAATAAAAATTCTGGATTTTCTAAGAAAAATTCTTCGTACATTTTTTCGGAAAATTTTTGACAGTGACATTCATAGCAGATGGCGCTGCCACGAGAAAAAAAGTGGGGATGACGGGGGTTGGTTGACACGACAGAAAAATCAACAACCAATGGCTCCCCAGTCATAAACCAACTGTCACCATTGGCAGCACCGCAATAAAATAGATAAGCCAAGAAAAGTGAGTGTGACATCCGCTAGTCGGAGGTCTGACAGATTTTGGAGTTGGAATATTTTTTAAATAGAAAATTCGGAGCATTTGCTGGGAGTGACTTTGAGTGCCATAATGCCGGAGGTCAGTGAAACCTGTGACGTACCCAAAAAGATAACAGACTTTTACTGTCACAAAATGAATTACACATTGTTCTGGGGTGGTGACTACTGTATTTCGTGCTCAAAACGTAAATTTATGGATCCGGGGAGGAGTGAGAGACAGGCTGTGGAAATTCATCGGCACTTTTTGATATCGGAGCCGCGACCGAATCAGAGAATTTGTTCCAGTTGTAGACATCCACTGATGTTTGTTTGTCATGCTCAGTACTGTCCAGATTGCTGTGAATTTTACCGGAGAAATACTGAGACACTAGAGTACGAGGACGGATGCGTCGATGTGCCACCGAAGTCTTTGTTATTATCGTGATAAATCAATTACGTCATTTTTTAAGACACTGGTTTTACTGTGAAATGAGCTGGCCACTAGTCTTGTCAGATCGATGATGATTTCAAATTGTGTTAATCCTGTCGCAATTGTAAATCACTAACTCATTCAATTCACTGGGTCCTTAAATTCATGTACCTATGTATCTGCATTTATGTAAGAGATTGTCTTGTCCAATTAATTGTGTAATTTTTTGAAAAATTTACTAGTTTTATTATCGAAGAAACTGGTTATTAGTTTTATTTAACCGATTTATTTATGTTTTCAATTTTTCATCTTATTGCAATGGTAAATCTTCGCCAATCACTGACCATTTATTGTCTCTAGGTTTTTGAATTTAATAATTATGTATCTATGTATCGTCTTATTTTGTTATGAGAACAAATTATATTTTTACAGCTTGATGGAGTATTCAGTAATTTTCATTCCATTTTCATTCCTTCAAAGACCAGTGGATGATTTTTCATTTCGACAATTTGCCAGAAGCTTGAATATTTTTCTCTCTTTGGATGTTCTTTTATCTGGAAATCACGGGGGGCTGGGGAAAAAGTTTGCAGTCCCCTGGGGTTTCAAATAGAGATGAAAATAATTACTGTCAGGTGGACAGACTTCAAGGCCTTCTCTCAGAATCTTCGAATAACCGACAAAAAAAACGTATCTCTCGGCATTTTTCTTTTCATTTGATAGCTTTGAAAATTACGAAAATACAATGGCTTTCAAAATTCGAGTTGACGAAAGTTCTGGGTAAATTTTTCTTTGAAAATTGTGGAGGGCGGGACGCATCCAGGGGTGAGACAACCCCCCTCCCCCCTGCGGCGGGGTTTCGAATGGGGATTAAAGAAGGGATTAAACTTAAGGAAAATCATTGGAATGATTCAAGAATTAGAGAGAGAAATTCTTCATAAAAATTCGTTGTCACATGAAATTTTAATGAATAATTAAATATATTCAGATTTTTGTTACTAAGAAATTCGGATTGACGTGGAGAATTTTTCGAAAGGTCGGATAAATAAAAATCATAAAGATTTCTACGTCGGGTCGGTACAAAAATTTCCTCTCTGGTTATTACCACGAGTCGATAATTGAAAAGAAACAGCAGTTTCCTCATTTCCTCTCAAAAACTCAAATTGCCCCTCCAAAATTCGAAAATCTGTGCTGACAAATATCTGACATCTATCCCCTGCCCTCTCCCCCTTGCCAACCAAACATAACTCTAACACCAGCTGATTACCCCCACCACCGTCCACTGTTTAGAATCGCACCCAGAAATATTGGAGTGCGGTTTGATATGTTGAGGTTAGAGTAGCTCTATTTATCCCAACAATAAACAATAATTTGACATAATTGTCCCTGATTTCCGCATTGACAAGTGACATGTCAAAAGACACCCAGTGATTTATTCTGTGAGTGATGAAAACCGCGTGGTGACAGTGACTCGGGCTAAATCCCTCAATTATCCCGAATCCAACTTTCCAATTTTTTAATCACCCCTCCCCCTCCCACTCCAATTGATTAACAACTCATTTAGCAAACTGAGTAAATAAATAAATGTCGTGATGGCGGGTACTGAGACACCGGATTTAACTTATTCTCCAGGAGCATCGAGGGACTGGAGAAAAAGTATAATATCACAATTGAGAAATCGAAATAGATCGCAAACATACTGCTTCAACGATCTCATATGTTTACGTAAGTTTTTGAATAATTGCAGGTGTCTGGGGATTTTGAGGTTAATTCATATTTGTTGTAGATAACCGGCTGTTCGAGAATGCCAATACTTTGAGGGGTGAGAATTTGCACTTGACAGTTGCCAATGAAAAATTACGGTGTGAGGTTGCCGGTGGTTCTGGCACATCTGGAACTAATGCTGCCTTGGAGGCAAGACTACTGGCACAGGCTGAAGAACTCACAATGCTTCACAAGAGGAGGGGAGAGCATACACAACAGATTGTTGATTTGAATAATAAACTGCAGGAGATGACCAAGGATCTCCTCAGCAAGGAGACTAGGTATCCGTGGAGAAATGCATTTTGTCTATTTGTTGAAAAGTTCATCCAACTTGCTAAGACGAATGATTTTTTTTTACTTGATTTCATCCTTTTACTCTGATTACGCGACAGAAAAAGACCCTGAGAATAAATTCGCGATATCTCTTGGACTCTTGGAGGGGGAAATTAATTTTCAGGGGATAACACCTGCATTTATTCTTAACAAATTCATTGAGGAAAGAATAAGAAACATTTTTTGGAAAAGAAGAATGAAAAATTGGAAAGATTGGAAAGAGATGAAAAAGATAATAACTCATATTTATTCATTACCTGTGCATGTTGATTATGGTTAATCCGGGAGGTTCATCGTGTCCCCAAAGTGTTCCATTTCGGAAGAGTAATGAAAAATTTCTCCCCCTGATGAGTCATCCATTGTCTCTCACGCCTCAGCGGATCCCAAAGAACTTCGTAAAACTGATTAATTCTCGTTTTTTCATCACAGTTTAGCCGAGAGCCTCGAGTCAAATGCATCCTTGCGAGCTGAATTGACAATGTACATGAACAAAGAACGCGAATTAGAAGGCGTTAATCAAATGCTCCGAGACGAGTATCAAGCTCTCCAGCTGGCCTTTGCCTCGTTAGAGGAGAAACTTCGGAAAGTACAAGTAAATTCAATTGAACTCTCTCAACGAAATCAGCAGTTGACTGTGGAAAATAGCCAGATCGAAAACCTTCTAATTATTCGATAAATAAATTCGAAAAGATTTCGATCTCACGACAACAATTTTTGATTTCCCACGAAAACAATGACTCCCTCACTGTTCTATTTTTTTATGATTCAAAACGACAGTTTTTTTTTTCTTCGGAAAAAATAAAAACGATATAATAAAGTCGTAATTTCAGGAAGAGAACCGACAATTGGTGGAGCGTGTGATAAAATGCAAGGCCAAAGACGCTGAGAAAATGAACGAGGAAAACGATAATTTCATGAAGTACGTATGAAAAGTAAATCTGTGTTGGGACTAGCACGTTACGAATTATGGAAGACTCTACTTCAGTAAAGTATAAATAAATAGAGAGTATTCAAATTATTAAGAGGCAGTAATTCGTGGCAGATGATTAATTGATATAATAAATATCTGAATGAGGATTAACATCGCGAGTCAGACACTACACACGAAATCGAAATTTTCATTTCAGCGAGGGTTTTACCAGTCCGACAGCCTTTTTGATGCAAACAATATCGAAATTCGGGTAAGTCCACACGAATAATCAGGCGCGATTTGCTTAATCTAACGCATAATCCATTAATTTTTAACCCGATTATACGTTTGCATCTGACTAAAATCGATTCATCATCATTTGAGCGCTCATTTGACTAAAAATCGTATTTTAATTGGACGTGTCAGGTAATTTGCTCTACATTGGCTGAAAGTAGGGTCTTCCATAGAGGAGTAATGTTCGCTGGTGATCAACGGATTGGGGGTCGATGTCATTAATGCAACATTTTTCGGTGATATAATGGACAAATGGTGGAAGTAAATAAATCAATTTTGTGTTATTATTTTTTAATATATCCGGATATTAGAGGCGCAGGAGACTCCTACGAGCTTTAGATCTCGGCAGATTCCAATAAAGGTTTTTAAATTGATGATTAAAAAATTCAATATCTAATTGTTAATGAAATTATTTAAAAATGAAGTAACAGGTATTTTTGTGGAGTCGCAATTTAAATATTGAAAAAGTTCATTGTGAATATTTATCTACTCACTTTTTTTTCTGGGGATGATTTTATTCATTAATTCTTGTTTTTTGGGAGCGAGAATCTCTTTATGGGATTGGAAACGGTCATATTTAGAGCTCAGAGGAGTCGTCCTTGGAAATTTATCAACCGAAATTCGGATTTTCTGCATGAAAGATTTTCAATTTTTCGTACAACCGCAGATTTCTGAGACAGATTTACCATTCAACAATCACATAATTCACGACAATTCGTCACTGGATATAAAAATCTCTAACCAAAAAAATTTTCAAACTTTAAACTATTCCCACAATTAACCGAGATTTCATGATCGATACGAATGCTTATAGCTGATTGATTTCGAGTTGAGTTGTTGCATGATATTTTTTCGTAAAATCGAATGTTAAACCTTAAGTTGAATGAAAATTATCCAATGAAATATTCATTTTGAATAATTTTAAAGAATTAGATTTTACAGCTTGTGGACATTATAGCACGAATTTCCGAATGGCTTTGAATTTATTAATATCAAACGACTCTCTCAGCATTGAGTAAAAACTATGTTTGACCTTGAATCTTGAAAACGAAAAGAGTTGGTTTCTTTTGGCGTGGACACGTCTTTGTTTCCGATACGGGAGGTTATTTGGGGCTCTCTCTGCAGCAGACAACGCAATCTATCCGATCGTTGACGAACTCAAGTGTAAAGTTGTACTGGAGAAGTCGTAGTCTTCAGGAAACCGAACGAAATGATTTTTCTCCACTGCAATCCATACGCCTTCCGAAGTGGTCCAAGAACTAAAACTCTCCGGTATTGCAGTCCCTTTTGTAAATTGTCGTAATGCCGTGAAAATTTGTGATTGGCGGATAGGCTCATGGTGGGGGGTTAAAAGTTTAGCCTCATGTGATTGGCTCCAATCGCCGCACCAATCACAAATTTTCACCCTTCAACTGAATATTTTAGAAAATTAATTCAGTGGAGGGGCTGTCGTTGAGGTCCGTGCGAGTTGATATATCCCAGGAAATTTTGGGGAAACAGTCATTTACGCGGAGGAGATCGACGGAGACTGACGGGGAGGAACGGAGAGAAGCAGAACAGAGCCGTCTACACCAGAATAGGAGAATCTTGAGGAATAATTCCATTCGAGAATTAAAAAATCTCCAGGTCTCCGGAGAGACCGATCTCGCTGGCTCATTTCGATTCTCCATACAATTCTGGTGGCTTCTCTCTACGATCCGCACGACATTATATCCCTCGGCGAATCATCTATAAAAATTCAATCACGCGGATCGGATCTACATCAATGATACCGGAGATTGAACAGGAATAAAGCAGAACTTTGAGAAACAATTCTATGGAAGAATTAAGAAATCTCAATTTCGCTAGATACAATCGTGTTTGCTTCGCCATACGATATCCTAAGAACCTATGGTTCGCGCGAATTCATATCCCGGAGTAAAACATGAACGACGTGTCCACGTTAAATTTTTCTAGACTGTTAGAAGCCCCTAACAAAGTCTAAAGTTTGGATATTTCCATTTTAAACACTCAAAAGATTGTCTGTGGATTCTATCTGGAGAAATAATTATTGAGTCCCGATTCCTGTTCAGAAAAAGGCAAGCCAAGGTCCAGAAAGACCTTGAGGACGCAGCTAGAGATACCAGGGCAATCAGCCCTGACAGACTCAGCTTGAAAGATGGTCTCGGTATAACAACAGCGGTTCCCTCCAACGTCTACATTAAATTCGTACGTGTTCACGATAAATTAACGATTTACCTAAACATAATCCTCAGAGTTATTACAATTATTTATGTGTTTACGCGGGAGTGCAATTTTGAAAACCGATTAAACTTGCAGAGTGCTCATGATGGAGAGGTTAGTGCTGTTAAGTGGTCTCCAGTAGATAGAATATTAGCAACTGGTGGTGCTGATAGAAAAGTCAAACTGTGGGATATATCCAAAGGTAAAAATTCTTTCATTTTAAATCTCTCCCCCTCTGGGTTTCAATTATCACAATCGAATCACAATATTATTAAATTTGCATTCTTTGGAGGATTATTTTTTTAAGTTCAATCATTTGACTTCAGACTTTTACAAATTATTCGGGATATTAACACGCGAATATTTATTCAAGTTGCGATGTTATTTTTGTGCAGGATCGTACGAGAGCAAGGGGATGCTTGTGGGAAGCAATGCTAGTGTTATGTCTGTGGATTTCGACTCAACTGGAACGTTAATCCTTGGAGCTTCTAATGATTTTGCCAGTCGCGTGTGGTCTGTCAACGATCTGCGGTTAAGGGTGAGTGAATTTTAATAATACTTTTAAATATCCACACAACCCGCAAAAGTAAAAGACACTACAATCACTAATTTCTATGCAACTATACTAAAAATTAAACAAAATTTTGATCTGCTAGCTTTATCAATCGAGTCCTTATTTAAAAAATCGCTGTCACTTCGAGTCAGCTAACACTGTCAGCTCTCTAAGTCCTATTCCTATTCTTTCTTTTAAAATAATTAATAAGAATAGAGGAGCAATAATTTGAATAGTAGTGTTAGAAATATGATTACATAGTTAATTAGAAAGTTATGAATTGATAGATTAATGATAATTCTATTTGAATTGAAAAGTAAGCACATCAAAAAAATGAAAATAAAAATAATGAATGCTGAAAATCTCACAACCAATCGGTTATTTCGTCTCGGGGCACCTCTGCCAATAAGATAGACGTAACGACTCCCTTGTGCCACGAAAAAACATTTGGCAGGAGTTTGGAAAATGTTTTTTTTCTTCCCTCATCTATTTTTCTCCCACCCTCGAACTCTCTCGAGGAAATTCTAGCTCGACAGGTACTCGATACAAGTCTCTAGGTATTTTAATCCCCCCAGGTCAAATCGTATTCGTGATTTGCCATTCGTTAGCGTGACGAAGATTTGCATGCATTCCTCTTGAAACAATTTCGAAAAAAGCACTAGGATGAAATGGGAATAGGGTCAAATAGAGTAGGCGATTGCTCTGGGGCATGTGAGGGCACGGATTTGCTTGTTCATTCATTGGTTGTTTGTGTTCCAGTGAGCGGCTTTTGTTGTTATTTGTTGGCAAAAGAATATATTTCGTTTTGTTCTTTCGTTAAATTTGTTTTTTTTTCTCCATTTAGTAATTGCCCAGAACTTATTGGCGTTCCATCCGACCAAAAGGCCGAACTACTTCTCTTTCATCTCAAAATTGTCAAAAACGAATTTTCCGCGGTCTAATTGAAATCATCAAAATTAATTAAGTAAATTTAAAGAGTTATATAGGTTCTGAAAAATTTAATAAGTTCTGGACAAAATATTCTTTTCATTTTTAATTTTTTTTCATCGACATCTCTCAGTGGATGATTATAAAGTATTTTCGCAGAAAATCCTGAGCGAAAAATTTGCGTAATTACAAAGGGCCCATTGAGAGCCCAGAAAAAAAAGAGTGCTGAAATAGCTGAAGCAGTTTTTGCATCATGTTTTTATTGTTCATGTACTTGTACATTGAGGGGTGGGAGGGATCGAATTAGTGTGCCAGAACGTGTAGTAATTTGATATTATACTTGGCGTGAGGACAACGCATTCAAATGTAACCACGCGCTGCCAGTGACGGTTTTAATATATAAACCTGCTGTTATATGGAAATATATGCATGTTTTTGCTAGGTTTCCTCTCCGATCTCGCAATTCCAGTTGGCCCTCCCCTTTCCAGGGGGTACGCATTGTTTTTCCACCCCAACCCCTCACCAGAGACCACTCCAACCCTCACTTTGTACTTCATCCTTCTCTATTTTCCACTGATGTATCTTATTGAGTTATGCAAGTTAATTTGAATACTCAGTTAGAGTTCACGAGCTCGTTATCAGTTCAACGTGGAGGGCGCATTGTATCATCAAACAATTACCAAAACATTTTCAACCCTCGAATTACATTTGTACATTTTTGCTGTTACTTCGAAAACAAGGGATTCGTTTGAATAGGGGACGTGCCATTTTGTCGTGTTTATACTTCTCCAGGGTGATTCATTTGACGGATTTTGAGGGAAAATATATGAGAAAATGGTATAAATGAATTTTGTTTGATGAATTCAGGATTTGTTCACTGGGGACAATAGTATCGGACAGAGGGAATTTACTTTGGGGACGTGCTTTGACGTTGGTACATCACTCTGGATTAATTGTCAAATATTTGGACGTGCTTTTTTTTTAGAATGAGTAGTTTTATTTGTTTGATGATCGGAATGAGCAACGGATTGATATACCAAAATAAATTGTTGGTTAAAAACCCAGAAATTATACCAGGAGGAATTTAATTTCATTTGTTTAAATGGAAGTGGAATTTTTCAGGGGAATTTTAGTCCGTGCCGTTTGTAGATAATTCTATGGGGAATTTTATACTCCACAAAAGAAAATTATGAGACCACTCATTCCGCGGATAATCGCGAAATTAGTGAAGAACACGAAGGTATAATTTATCCCTTTCTTCCCTCCGTCAAATTGCTACGTGGAAAAAAAATTCGGCTGGGGGTTAAATTTTATGCAACTGTATAGTTGAAGTCCATGATCATATATCGGAGAGACAGGGCCAGCCCTGCAGCTGAACGTGATATGGAAACTAACGAGGGACTTTAATAATTTAAAGTTTCGGGTTAATTACCTCACCAAGGCAGTAACTAACAAGTCTCTTGCCGATGCCAGAAACCCCTCACCCCCTCTTCTGCAGTACTTTACTTCAAATTCTTGCAGTGCATCCTTATGGCCGATCTATCGTCCAAAATCTCATTATACCTCATCACGTAATCCTCCCTTCTTGCCGTTCTCAAAGTGCAAGACCAAAAAAAAAGTGATTCATTGATTAACTGTATTACGTCAGTCGTGTCCTCGTTCTTTTCTTTAATTTCGAATGAAACCACTGCGGTAGATGAAAAAAAATTTTAATTAGTCCGCGGTGACTGACGTCTCAGGATATCACAATATCGTTAACAGAGACAGAATTAAATCTTTCTAAATTCAATCTAAATCTAGACAATGGACAATTTTTCCGAGGCGTCGTGACGGTATTTTTGTGTCGTTAATTGACTTTAGACTTTACGATAAATCTTCTCGTTTTTTTTTTCAACAGAATTCACTTTTATTTTCGACACGCGTAAAGATATCGATGGCTCGTCACTGAATTACAATAAAATATATTGATTAATTAACAAGAAAAGTTTCGTGCAATTTGTTAATAATTTTTTTTACCACCAGTATTTGAATTATAAAGTAAATAAATTATCGAAGCGAATTTGCAAGTCTTGAAGAATGTATTCATGTAGGTCGTCATGTAGAAGAAATGAGAAGATATCGATTTTATTCCTGACAAATGAACATATTTCATATTTTGAAGCCCAACACGAAGAAATGCCCAATCATGTTACCAAAGCAAAACCGCTTACCGTTAATCAACTGCATCAGGCAGGTCTCCACTTTCCTCGCTATCAATTTCGTCTTTCGTTACTTCCGCTCTCGTTCTCTTAGTAGCTTTAGCTTTCTGAGCCCTCATCTTTGCTGGACGAACGTCGATACCAAAACCCTACAACATCGATACCCATTATTGAATATCCAAGTCACCAGACAAGTTGAAATTTCAATAAGAATCTCTACGTAAAGCCCGAAAAGTCCATCGTCGCACTCAACATGTTCACTCAGACATTTCTGTACTTGTGGAATTAAAGTCTCCAAAGAATACGAGGTCTAGTCGTCTAAAAAGTTCTTCATGTCTTTCCTCAAACTGAATTGCATTTCTTAACAATTAATTCTCCTGCATCCGTTTTGGAATCAGAAAGGTGAATTCTTTTTGTGGCGTGCCACCACAAAATTATCGCATCCAGTTCTGACCGCAGTAACATCTTTTTCATCATGTCGACTTCCGTTTGTCCGTCAGTCCCTCCCCGATTAGCTGTACATTCTTCATTATAGCTCTCCGCCCAAACCAAATACTCTCTTTTTCGTTCAGACGATCACAAGAACTCACCACCAAATCGAGGAGTCTGTTACTCCGCTTGCTCATCAATGTAGCAAGTCCAGTAACAGCTTCTTTTCTTCAACGTTACATCGCCAGACACAGTGAACTCTCAAGTTGAATTAACCGATTCCAAACTCTTCCGTTTTTCCATTCTCATTGCGCTTCTTGTGGGACTTGGTTGACTGCAGTGACAATCTTGTGATTGGACGAAACTCGTTGGGAGAATCCGTTAGATTTGCTGGTGAGGGCATTTATAGCCTTGACACTCAGTACCAAAGATCGTCTGACGGAGATGAAATGCTACCTCCCATGAACTTTCATCCTTCTTGCATTACAATTGCCCTTGCAATTTTCCTCGTTCCATGTTGATTTTATCCTGAAATCTAGATCAACGAAAGAAGTCGATGCTGATGTCAGTCCTTGAGGACGAGCCATTGATGTGCATCGAGCACAAGAAATCGATTATTCGGTGTTCGTTTCTTTGGGCTGACTTTGATGGGATCATTGTCAGCTGGTTCGTTCCGTATTCTGCTGATGATGAGTTGAGAATTTTTTTTATCTCCTTCACATCAAGAAAATGTGACAATTTATTTTGAAGAATTGAAATATATTCTAATCGATTTTCGCTTCAAATTTTATTTGACGAAAATGATATTTTTTTCGAGGATTTAATTGAAGTGGAGGATTGAGGAAAAAATCGGGGATCGGGGTGAAAAAAATGAATAAACAAAGAATATTTTCACGAAATGAGTTTATTTCTCTGGAATACAACTTCTGTACAATCTCCAATTACCGAAAATCGTGAATTGCATCGAGAAACCCATTCGCAAAAAAAAAGACAGTAAGAAAAGTGTCTGAAGAAATAAGTAAAAAATAGAAGACTCGGCATTCGCCATTTCGGCCATAATTTTCCCTCCACTATCATTCATCTCGATATTACTAATAATAATGAATATTCATTGAATATTTTTCTTGCATTTATCGTGACCGAACTATACGAGTTAAAAAAAAAATTCAAGAGAGCTGAGTTTTTTCAGCGGACGAGCAACGGTGGATGATGGGATTTGAGAGGAAAAGTGGTGAATAGGAATGAGGATG
The DNA here is from genome assembly GCF_000806365.1 of Fopius arisanus. Lineage (NCBI taxonomy): Eukaryota > Metazoa > Arthropoda > Insecta > Hymenoptera > Braconidae > Fopius > Fopius arisanus. The sequence continues at coordinate 936,170 of NW_011887741.1, read as the reverse complement.
AGGGCGGGGAATATTGAAAGAAAACAATGAGCTTTAAGTAGGATCAGGCACACGCGAGAGGAATTTATAATTGCAAGTGTGACAGACGATATTCAAACTAGACAAAACGGGAGGCGAAAAATACAATAAATAAAAAAAAAAATGAGAAAACGATAAAAAAATCACGTTTTTTCGCTTTCATATTTTTTGGTGCGAACACATGAAAACTCGACAGTCGGGTAAGCTCTGTACGTGACTGTATACCTCGGGATTTCGCGATGGCAATTAATCCCCCGTTTGAGATAAAAAATGGGGGAGGGTATGTAAAAAAAAATTACGCACTGAGAACATGGCGGGGGATTTGCCGAGGTAAAACAACGTATTTTAATGATGTAAAAAAAGGGTAAATAATGAGCTGTAAGACAAGTGATTGAGGATATATACGTGTCATGGTACAGAGTAGACTCGAAATCATGTCGTGATTACACGTAAGTCCCGTGTATGGGCGCACCTCGGGCTCGAGGACAAGCACGTACGGACGTTGAAGATCCGTCAGGGATAGGCAAACCTTTGGGTCGTCCTCGAGCCCAATTTAACACTTTTAACTGCACCTTTTTAAATCATCCACGGAGAAAAATATATACTTGATTCAAGTACGTTAAGTTTCAAATAAGTACTCGAAATCAGTATATTAATGTACTCAATTCAAGTATATAAGTTGTACTCAAAATGGAACATCTTCAAAACCATCACTAATTTTTTAATTTGAAGATTTTGAGCTTTAAAATAAGAAAAAAAAATCACTCGATATTATTCTCACCGAAATGAACATAGTATAAAGTACACTTGAATTAAGTACAAAATATACTTCGAGTACACATTTTTACCGTGCACCCTTCAGCGTTAAGAATAAACCATTAATTAAACGGTTATCTGATAATGCGCTCTAATGTTAAAACTAACAAGTGCAATGGCAATCTCCATTGAGTTATGCTTGAACCGTTGAAACAATTGAGTTCAATTAACTCGATGAAAAGTGCTTCACGCATATGTATCTGAAAAATAACACTGAGAGATGAATATATTTCAACCCAAGGATTGACTCCTCAACATTACAAGTCCACCAATTTGATTATCATTTATTTATCCTTTATTTCCACTACGTCAAATAATTTGAAGCAACAATAATAACAATTTGAAATACTTTCATCTGGTGAAAACACAAAAGAACTTCATATCCCCGTCAAAAATATATTTGTCCTCAGTGCAAAATTCAGTGGTATAAATTTAAAATTGACAGGAGTCCACTGTAACTATCATCCGTCTCTCCATTAATTATCTCTTTAATAATAATCTTTTAAATCTCGTACCCTCGCACCACGAAGCTTTTTTGTACGCACATTAAATCCTAGACCTTACGATTACGAAGAAAAAAAAAAATACGGATTAATTTCTCCCCTCGTCGGCAATTCGTTAATAATAATATCATTCCCTCTCCAGTCCTGACAACAATTCCCGGAGGGGTAGCACCCAAAACCCGTCAAAATTTTCATTGAAAACACCTGAACCAGCATTTTGCATCGCTGTACGGTTTAACTGACTCGTTCATTTATTTGGAATACGAGTTGAGTCAATATATGCCAGGATAAAACAAACGATAAACGTGGAAGCCGGTGGGGTTGTGGGTGGTCTGAGAGGGTTGAGGGGTGAGTTTTACTCGGTAATTGTATAATCCCTCCACTACCATTTGTTCTGTTTGTCTTCAACGAGTGTATTCTAATCTTCAAGTTTCTCAATTAAATTGATGCTACGTGAGAGCAATGTTTGACTTGTCGACAAACCCCCCCGCCCACCCCCTCGATTACACATTTAGCCCCCTCTTGGTGCGATTCCCCTAGAATTTCTGAGAGAGAATGATCCAACCACTGGAATGTCGATATCAAAAGCGGTTTGATTTTTTATTATTTATTTTCTTACGTCCGACTTATTTGATCTCGTTTTCATTTTTTTTTTACTTTTAACGGTAGAATACTTTGAATCCGCGCATTCCTCTAGATCTTTTTCTTAAAGAGGATAAAGCTACGAGAGGCGGTGGGTAATGGGCCGTTTCGAAGAGTGAGGGAAACGATGGAAACGTTTATCGCGCGATCGCGTGTGAATCTTCTCGGAAGCACGATTTACCCCCTCACCCCCTCCCCCATCACGTAAAGACTTTTATTATATATATAATAGGTATGTACGATGTTGCCTGCTCTCTGCACCATCCATACATATTACTTTTATCTATATTTTAACTCTAGGATCTTTTTTTCTCTCTCTCATAATTTTACCTCTTTATTTTCTGGGCGGATGGGTTGACGAAGGGCTATATCTGTATTTTCCTCAACTCCCGACCCTTTACCGTCTACCCACTGAGCCCGTTAATTAAAGGACTACCAGCCCAAAATAATTATGATCCTCGGGTGGAAATTGCACTTTTACCCGGTACCTCATACCGAAATGTAGAGAAAATGGAACTCGCACCGTCGACGAGAAACTATCGAGAGCCTACTTCCTTTCATTCAACATCATCCCCTCGTACCCTCAACCCCCAGGTCCTCCTCACACTCGCATCTTACGGTGGGTGCAACTTTTTAATTATCCCAACCGACATTTTTTTTTATTGCAACTCTTCAGGAATCCAAAGGGTGTAATTCAGTTTTTCATCATTACGTTTTTATTTGAGATATATTTTTTTGAATCGCGTGATGAACGACTCGAGGAACATGGAGATGTGAATCCAGTGAAAAATACTCGTATTTTCTCAGATTTGCCTCTTCAGATGCGATAATTATCTCGACAAAGATGTCGAGTGTCAAATTCAACGTTTCATTTGTGACTCGATTTAAATTGATAATTGAAAAAAAATTGCACTTGAGTACTTCGGAGGGTGTAACGACTTTCACAATTACGTATCTAATGTATTAAAATGTATAACTCATGAGGAAAAGACTGAGAGACGACAACTGAAATCAGAGACTAACGACTGGAAGCGAATATCATTTCAGCAGCAAAGCGATGAAGTCCGACGAGTTTGACACGTCAATCAATAGTTCTCGCAATCACCACTTTACTGCTGATGTCAATATAAAAAATAATAATAATATAAAAATGTAATTATCTAGCGTGAGTCTCATGACTTCATTCCATCATAATCAGCACACATATCGCAGGGTTATCGACAGTGGAGCCCTGACAATGAACAAAGTCGACAGTATTCAATATCACTGCCCTGCATAATGAAAAAGAAAAAAAAAACCATTCATCGATAAATCGTAAAGTGAGCATAAGCCTTGAAACGAGTTTAAATTGTTGAACCAGGTCAAGCGGTTCGTCACATTGGGTGTTACTGGGTGGAACTCAAGCGCAATGATGATCCAGCTCGACCTGAATTAAACTCCAGCCTCGGTTAAAAATAAAAAAAAAAATTATAAAAAAAAAGTAAAATAACTAAATGAGTCGTTAGTGGTTCCACCGTAGCGTCCGCCATGTGATAATGCACGTGTACACAAATGGGTGATGTACAGGCGCATTATCTGGACAATTTCAACTGCTGCCCCTGGTCTGGTGACACTGGGGGCAGTAGCCGAGTTCATGCCCACTTCACTTCGCTTAACAAAGTGATTATGAAAAAAAAAAAAGATGTACCAGCCGATTGTACACACGGAGAGAAATATCCACGAATACTATGGAGATTTAACTAGGACTGAGCACTGATAATCGGTATCAGATCGCAATGCTCGAATCGTACCGGTTAAATTTACCGCGATTGTCGTATGAATTTTAAAATGGAAATATCTCACCGCGTCGAAGGCACGATAGATTTGAAATGATCCAGCGAAATGGTTATTAGAACGATAGCTATCGCAAAAATTTAAGTGTCATTCTTCATGTTTCGTTACTTCCTCACTCTCTCTCTGTTTAAAAACGCCTCGAGTAACCAGCGTCGTATAACTTACAGAGGCTGTCAGCACGACTCGGTAAACCCGTATGCATAGCACCTGGTACTGACACCGATACCGAAAGTGCCTCCTGGTGTTTTAATATCTGCTTGCGTCTTTGCCATGTAAATGTCCACGCAGCAATAATGATTATCTGTGCAACAATGAATACAGCTCCAGCTATAATAGCTTCAGCAACATTAACGCATAATCCATAACGTCCGTTCAAATCAACAATATCATCACCCTCGACACCGTAAACGCTGTCATGTGGCATCGATGTACGATTGTCGGACAATTTATCGGATCTTTCGAAGCCAAATTTATCGGTTATCTGGATTGATTGAACGAGGAGAAGATCCTCCCGCGATGTTTGAGTTGTTGTGTGACGTCTGCGACGACGACGACCAAAGCTTATCACCGATCTAAGTTCACCGGTTGATTCTTCCTGGTCGCATTGTACTGGCTCACAGCTTGGCATACAGGGAGTCACCAGAGCGCGGAATTGCACTACCTCCGAGCTTGGGAATTTGAAGGCGTCGAAGTGTGATAACAGAATCTGCAAAAACCATTTTTAGCCGTTAGTTCAAGCCGTTGGGTAATAAGCTACATTGTTGATTATCACTCATGTAGACAGCCCTGAATTTCAATTTAAGGTTCAGTTAGCTTTTATCATTCGGCGGTAAACCAACTCATTTGATTAATTATTTTTTTTCATAATGAAGGGGTTCGTGAGAACGCGTTGAAGGATCGTAATTATGGGACATTTTATGTATTCTGAGTAACATCCTTCGATATTTTATAAACGGGATCATCAACGGGATAATTTCAGCTCATATATGGACTATGACTTCGTGGTTGACTTGATTCTTCTCGAGAACTACCGCAGTATGTGATGATAGAATTTGTTAATGATTTCTGGACTTGGAGCTTTAGTGAGGAAATAGAACATTCGTTTATCTGATGTACTCTGAGTTTCAATTTAAGGTTCAGTTACTTTCTAGTGTCGGCTATTAAATACCGCCAAAGCATCTAATTTGGTTAATTGTTATTTCAAGTAATTTTTTTTTACAATGAATAGGCTTATGAAAATAAGTCGAGAGACTGTTCCTGTGGGACTTTTTATGAATCCTAAAGAACGTCCTTCGACATTCTTTCATAAACGGGATCATCACAGGATAATTACAGTTAATGGACAATGATTTCGTGCTTGAATCCTCTTGCGTCCACAATATGTGATAATCTGCCGAAGATTTCTAGCTTTAGGCGAAGCTATCGTGAAGCTGAATATTCATTTGAGGAATGTACTCTGAATTTCAATCTAAGGTTCAGTTACTTCTGCGGTGATTACAAAACACCGCCAAAGCGTCTAATTTGGTTAATTGTTATTTATTTTTTTATATGAACAGGTTTATGAAAATGAGTGGAGAGGCCGCTCTCGTGGAAAATTTTATGAATCTTGAAAAACATCTTCCGACATTCTTCCATAAACGCGATCATCCAAGACTTAATTGCGGCTAATGAACAATGATTTCGTGCTCGAACTTGATTCCCCCGCGAGTAGCACAGCGTATGATAAGAGAACCTGTCGAAGATTTCTAGTCATTAGGTGAAACCGTAAGGGAGTAAATCTAGTTCATTGTAGATAATCATTCGTGCAGAGTATTTTAAATTTTAATCTAAAGTTCAGTTACTCCAGTGATAATTAGCAACAGCGTAGAAATACCCGGATAATTGTTGAATTATTATAATAATGAGAAGCTTTCCAAGAGAATTTCACCGGCCTTTCACAACCTTCAAAAATCTATCCCTCGATATTCTTCCACGAGTCTTGATCGCCTGAATAATTACGCGTAATGAATCATGATATCACGTTTGACTTCTTGCAAAACACTTTGTAACACAATTTCCTGATGCCATAAAATAGAGTCTCGAGATGATGAGAATTAATGAAGGAAATGCGTGATGAGTTAGTCCTTCAATCCTAAACTTCCTCCCAACAAGTCCTGGAATCCAGTAAATTTGACTTACATCATCATGTACTTTCCATCATTAAACATCCTCGAAACCCGCCCCACCAGTTTTCATTTACAATTCCGTACGCCCGTACCCCTCATTTAGAAAAAAAATGTTAATTCCCGTGATCGTAAACTTTGAATATGCGATAACGTGTCCAGCGAGTTGTTGGAGCAACTCATTGACAATGATATCTCACCTTTCCGGTATTACTGGATTTGTAGAGTGGACCCATGATAAGATGATCAGTTGGACAGCCTTCTGAATCAATGAGAACGATTTCATTCGAGTCAATGCCATCCATGGCAACAAGTTCACGTACAAATATCTCGTATGGGCTATTTGGATCGAGAATTTGGAATTTGAGAGCGAGAGGATCGCCAACCTCAGCGGATGGCATACCCTCGTGACCATCACGATCTGTTATCTTCATTGCAACATTTGGTGAATCAACGATCACCTCCTCACTGAGTGCTGGTGTTATATCACCTTGAACACCAAGGTCAACCTCATTTGACACTGTCTTGTTGGTCAAGTCGTATTGACATGTCACTGCCAGTCCCAAATCCGAACTAGTGACTATTGTGTCGTGATGCTGAATCACAACATCGTTGAGGTATCTTCCAAGTCCTTGCTGTTTGACATTACACTCCAAATCGTCGTACGCCATTTTGAGCTCAAACTCGAGTGCTCCTTTGATATCCTGTACACATGAGTTTGGTGAGCCCTTGGCGTATACCTTGCCGTTAAACAGTTTGCTGGTTTGTATTCTGGCCACCATGTCACCAGCTCGACAATCGATGGTTACGTTGTAGCACGAGCTCAGTTCATATGTTGACGCCTCGGGTACGTCTAAGTACGGTTCCTGGTGGTGATAAATTATTCCATGAATTAATTACACTTGGAAATTGTGGGTTAACCGTTTGTAATTGAACTTGAAGATTGTTCTGATGATCGTTACATGATCGGTCAATCAGACCGGATGAATGGTCACGGTTGAAATATGTACTTGATTCAAGGATAATGACGAAGACGAATTTTAGAGGAAGAAAATTACTAGAACCGTTCAATGTTGATCATTACTTCAATTGTCAACTTCGGTTCTTTATGCAAATGAGAATCTTTGTGTTTGTGTGAATAGCCAAGTGCGGAGGGGAGATGCTAGAGAGAAAATACTAATTTGACTTGAATATTGAAACGTGGTAGATCTACGAGTGACAGATTTCCTCTGTCATCTCCATATTTACATTCGTAATAAACTCATCTGTTGTTGAAAAAGAATTTGCAACTGAATGAGGCCAAAGTCTATTCACCTGGATGTCTGACAGCGTTGCTCTTGAGTGATGACTCAGTCTGCATACCATATCCCCGGTGTCACCGTAGTCGTAGGAGTGACAACGGAACGGTGAATTGAGGCAGAGCTCCCGGCACTCCTCCAACGTGGCAATGTCCTGGTAAACAGAATCAACTGTCTTCAGTATGCGACCAGTGAGCTTTTTGAATTCGCAGAGTTTGACAGGCTCGTCGACGCAGTGATTCTCCAGAAAATCGAAGTCCTTTGAGACCTGGAGGGCATTTGAACCCGCCATTGTCAGTCTGTCCATGTCCGATAATTCGCATACTTTCGTGACATTCGCGTAATTCGCAGATCTGAAACCAGAAAAGTTGGGAAAATTCAAATTTAGGAATTTATTCCAGCGGTTTTATCGTTTGAACTTCTCAGGTATCGATTTACGATATCAGACCATTTCAAATAATTTTTTATAAAACTTAAGTAATTAGAATTTCTCCCAGATAGTATTCTCCTTCTTATTAAAATTATCGAAGTGAAGTCATCCTATTTTGCCCCTGATATCGCAGCTCCCGAGTCCCCATAAATTCTCATATAAAATCGCATCGTCACATCCACCGGTATCCCCCAAAAATCAGGAGAACCCCAGAAAGAGGGCACCGTCATGCATCATCTTCCCTCAACCGTGATCAATCTTGTTGTCGTTAATTTATCGTCGCGGAAGTTTCTCCAACGCCCGCCGGCGTAGTTACCATACAGGTGTAACCTACCTCATATATTGAACATTACATACCTCCACCGAACTACCAGTGCAATAAACTTTAAACTCGAATGATTAACCGCGAGGTCTCCAATGCGGGTAATCTGTTTACGACTATTTTTCCTCCTACCGGTAATTATTATTATCAACTTTGTTTGCCTTACATTTTCATTAACTCTTCCTTTCCCTCTCTCTCTCTCTGGTCTCCCATCTTGCCACCCCCTCTGCCCTTCACACCCCGACTTCCCCTACTTCCCCCACTTTCCCTTCACCGCCACAACTTTTCTATCTAATTTCGTTTCACTCTCTATTCGTCGTGGAAAAATTGTTATATTGAATTTCCACCGAGTTTCCCTCGCAAACTGCATTTATTTATTCGTCCCTCGAGGGGTCAAAGGAGAGGGGGGCAAAGAGGGGGGCACGGTGGAAATGCGTTTGTGTCGTCTTTTCTCATTTAAACATGTTTTTACCCGACCGCAGAAGGTGAATCGAGTTGACTCACTACGCGCAGATGGATGTTGACGCCTTTCGAATAAATTCAATTGAACTTGCTGTACAGAGGGGCAAGGGGGGGGGGGGGGCACAGTCGCCTTAGAAGTGCACTCATGACATTAGAAAACGAGGGGTGAGGTTTCCCTTCTTTTAATTCCCATTAAATAAAGCAGACAAAATAAAATTGTATATAAATGCTTTCACAATTTCATTCAGCCTCGTCTAATTAATGACTGCAAGGCGACATTTAATTGTTTTGTATGTCGTCTTGGATGAGGGGCCGAGGGGGGAATTGAAATAGGGAAGAGAAGTACTTCCGCAGAGGATTCCACGGTATCCACGATAAAGCCCTCTGATTTGCTCCCCCTCCCCTACCTCTTTTTTTTCCCTCAATTTCCCCTGATTCCCCCCGCAGCCCCCTTCACCGCACGGGACAAAAGATACCTCATTTCTTTCTCTCTTTCTTTCTCAACGAAGGAACTTAGTGTAAACCTCGGGGGAAATTTTAACCTCTCCAGCAGATGTTAAATGCGAAGTTAACTTCAACGTTGCGACCACCACAGTTAACCCCCCCGTTGCCCCTCGCTCCCCAGTTCTTCTTTTATTTTTTATTCCGCCTGAATTCCTCTTGATTTATTTTATTTCATTTTTATATTACTTGCACCTAGCGCTATTGGTCCTTGTGTCTTTTTTATTCCATCTACTTGAGCTATTTTCAACAAAATGGCGGCGCGTGGCTTGGGGG
>NW_011887741.1:883080-926897 GCF_000806365.1 Fopius arisanus | reverse complement strand
GGGGGAGGACGGCGGGTGAGAGTGGATGGAAAAAAAAAATTAAGAATTGGAATGGGAAGGGGGAGGGGTGATGGTATGGATGAGGCACGAGGCAGCTGAGGAGGCAGAGGGGAGAAGGGGGGACAGTGGGGAGAGGAACGATGGGAAAGAATTACAAGTCGTTCGCCCCGTTGCATCACGATGAATCTAAAATTATTCGTCTGTACCAAGTGAGCGTGCCGCTTTTTGTTTCTCCTTTCCTCTTTTGGTTGTTTCACGTTTTCTATCACTCAGGTGGATCCGATACCACAATGGAGTAGTTGAATAGACGTCTCGGTATTCCATACCTCGGTCTCGCTCCAATCGACTCAACCCTTCTCATACTTTTCAGTGCTTCTCACATGAAAATTGTTGTTCATCTAACAATTCCGCTATCCAAACTGTTCTCTGGAGATAAACTATTTGTGTGCTACAATAGGGGGATATTAAATTCCGCTCGGAGGATAGGGGCAATGAGAAAAAATGACGGGGATGGGTTTTTTTGGGGGGGGGGGATGGGGTGAGGGGAGGCGCGATTCATTGAAAGTATTTAACGAAGGGCGGCGGGAGGAAGTGGCTGGAGGGGGATTTCAGGGGGAACATGAGAATTATGAAGTAGTAATATGGAGTGATTTTTTTTTTTATTTCTCCCGTCGTGAACTTCTTTTGTGTGGCTTGGAAGAGAAGAGCGCCTGTCGAGGGGATCGAGTTTAAGGCGATTAATGATTGAATTCGATTTGTTCAGGGAATCCGGGAAATGTGGAATGGCTGAGAATAATTGAGTTAGTATTGTTGTTGCTGAAATTTGTGTTCTGTGGAGTGATTTGAGACGAGTGAAATGGAATCTCGTGGATTTTAATATAGCACGTAGAGGTGGATTAATGGCTCAATTGGAGTTTATAAAAAATTCGGGGAATAGTGTAATGAGGGGAATTATGATTTAATCAAGCGGATTTATTCATTCATTTTTGTTTAAATTGTTGTTCTGCTATTGAGAGATTTTATTATGGAATTGTGAGAGGAATGAAGAGTCGGCTGTTGAATCAAACAGATAGAGGTCAATTAACGGTTTAATACGTGTTTGAAAAAATTGTTTAATTGGGAGAAATGATTGAAGCAAGTGGACTTTTCACTGGAATTTTTATTCTGCGTGTCGTGATTTCATTGGAGACGAGTAAAATGAGAACACACGCATCCGAATGAATCCCGAGGTTAATTCACACCTCAATACTCTTTGAAAAATCCAGTAATTGCTGAGGACGATCGAATCATCATGATTTTCACAGCAATTTTAGTTCTGTGTTTCATTGTATCATTGAAAAAGAGTGAAATCAAACCTCACAGAATCCCAATCAGAACATAATCAATGGTACAATATATCGTTTACCGAGAATTCACCAATTGCCCGGATTATTAAAACCAAATCTACTGAACAATATCCACTACCAATAAAAATTGCACTGCAAATTATCGTGTCATCCAAAAAAAGTAATTAATAAAATAAACACGCTGATCTCTCGTTTTTCATTAGGAGTTCATTAATCCGTAAATGGACTCGTGAAACTGGACCTGTTTTTTAAAAAAGGGAAATACTTTGTGAACTTTCCGACGATTATATTTGATTTTGTTGCTATTGAAGTCATCCGAATTAATGATAATAATTACATCATGCCCCCGGAAGATGCTGAGAGGCAAAATGAATTAAACGAAATCTTGACAAGTGGAAACAGGTGCGAAGTGATCAGACACACTTAAGTAGTAACACAAGGTGTTTGTAGAAACACCCTTTAATGATAATAAAAAGCCCCAGAAAATGTATATACGAGTGACGTTATATTCCAGTATATACGGTAGCACACGTGTGACTCGCCGATAAAATCCTATCTATATCTTACTCCTATCTAACTCGTAATTCCTCGGGAGAGTCACCAATGCAACATTATTACCACATGTGTACGACTATTAATACCCCTTGCTATTCACTAATTTGAAAACCCAAGAAAAATAATCCCATAAACAACTCTTAAACCGTGAGAATTCCCGCGTTAAACAACGATTTACGAATTAAATTCTGTTTAATAGAGATGAATGGAAAAAAGGAAAATTCCCACAAAGTGGTAATCTCTCTTGCATTCTCACTGCGGGACTCTGGTGGGGGAATAATAACGCTAAACTCAAAGAGAGTTGTAAACAAATATAATGGAAAATGGAAAAGTTGCGAGAAACGAGTCGATTGTTGTCAGCATTTTTTCTGGATTTAAATTATTCGAGGAATTTTAACGATTGATACTACTATTATTTATATTTCCTATTTTATAATTCATCGAAAAATATCAGGATAATTTTTTGTTCCAGAATTATCTGTTTTATTTAACATGTTTTTTGAGTGCAGGGGAAATTTGCCAGCCGTAAATATTTATTTTCCCACAATAAATATCAGTTATTTTTTTTATTTGCAAAAAATCATGCAGCCATTGAATCGTCACACAATTAATTTCAACCGTGAATTTTTTGATAACTAATAATGGATGGGAAACACAATGCGTCGAGTGACAATGGCCCCGTGAGGGTTGGGAACGATTAATTGAATTTGATGATTTTTTATTCCTGCCCCGTTGCATTCAATTTCAAAATATATTTTGCTGGATTTACTGAGGATCCTCGGAAGAAAGAGGATGAGTCAATGGTGTACCTCGTTTTCAACGAATCGGCGCGGCCAGGCGGAACGCAATTAACGTTTGTCAGGAAAAACGCAGCGACATCACTGGCACGCCGAGGACATGCCGAGGACGCGCCGAGAGTCAACCGGGTTTAAACTTTCCTTATTACGAGGCTGGGTTGAAGGGTGCCCACGCCCTAGTGACTTTAGTTATCGCACCAACCCTAAAACCCTAGCCTATTCCAATGGAACAAATATTCACCCCTCCACTTTGTCATTTCATCGTATTTCGTAGTTTCTCGTTGAATATCGCTTCGCTGATTCATGATGGAATAATTTTCTTCAATGGGCGAAAATTGCGGTGATGGAATCGTGTTATCAAGGCACGAGAACAGGCGAATTATACCGGAAGAAATTCTTTTTAAAAATCTTATACATTTCTGGAGTTTCAGATGAAAATTCAACAATTTTGCAATCTCGGAAATTAATTGAGAATTCAGGATGATAATTCCCTGGATGCCATCAGAAAAGTCAGATTTAATTTAATGTTCAAAAATTGTTATAAATTGTTTTTTAGCAGTAACGGAAAGAGGAAAATGTTCTCAGTTTAAATGTAAATTAATTATGAATTGAATTAGGAATTTATTAATTTCCACAAATATTTGAGTTTTGTTGAAATATCTGGGAATCTATGAGAGTTATTCCCACCAACTTTCAGGGAATAATTGAGCAGAAATTTACCGTTTCTATCGCAAAATTTCTTGAAATTTCAGCGGAGCTATAATATCGATAAAAATTTCCCAGATATCTGAAATTCCAGGCGAACCTTTTCAACAGAGCAGTAACTTTACTGAACGGGTTAACTGCAAGCGGATTTATGACTAGCTCCAGATTCACAAAAAATAAAGAAATCGTTAAATCCGCGGAAAAAAATTTCCCAATCTTATATCTATCCCAATTTTCCCTCTCCGCACGTATAACTCACATCGTACTTTACTCAATTACACTGTGTAATTAGATAAAGTATATTTTATCCGGGTACAGAGAATATATATGAAATATTCAAGAACTCAATAGATTAGAACTGAGAATTTTTTTCCGACATTCAATGTAACAATCTGGTAGGCAAAAATTCCAAATTTAAAATTCTGTGCAATTTCAATAATAATTAACGTCCAGGTGGTTTTTAATCGTCCCGTAAAATTCCAGACTATATTAATAACTCTATTCAAATTTCTCGTTAACATTTCCCAGGATTTTCCGGTGGCCACAATGGCTCGGTAGCGGGAGGATAGAATAATTTTCACCGAACTCGGGGTAAAATTTATCTGGTGAATGTCAGAGAGGGTTAAAACGATAAGTGAAGGATAGACTCGGCTGAATTTATCTGTGTACAGAGCGACAGATTAATGTCCAATTATTTAAGCAGAAGGCACTTTGGCCACTGTGGTCCCTCTGGCTTGACAGTTTGGGGTTTAGTCAAACGTTGATTTACATATTCACGTGGTGAGAGGTTTGTGGTCTTGAGTCCCTTCAACCCTCCCACCCATATCTTGAACGGTTAATACATATGCAGGAGATGACACTGTCAGTACTCCCTAATCGACACAGGATTTTGTACCGAAAATTTGTCTATTTTAGCGCTAACTAAGAGGTTCTGGGATTGGCTTGGTGGCCTTTGGCCTCGAGGAAATATAACTCGGCATATACCTGGAACACCGGGGAATCCGGCCAACATATTTTACCCTGGAGGATCACAGTTGGTCGAACCCAGGGGCCAAAGGCAATCCCAGTATTCTCGTTTGGGTCTCGTGGGTCCACACACCCAGGTATAAACCACTGAAATCCGCCAAATGGAACATGCGAACCGGAGATCCGGACTTTTCGCGCCAACCGCTCTCTACTCCCTCTTTCACCCTTTTTTTCCACCCTTTTTTCACCCTTTCTTTTCACCCCCCGCTTTTGGCCGAGTTTTCCCTCATTTTCTCCGGCTCCAGCAAGATGAGGCTATTTCACGCGATTTATTTTTATCTTAGTTGGGGGTACAGCCAAATGTAATCAGTTTTTTTTTCATGTGGCATATTTCCAATTCCACCATTTCGTTATGAAAATGTTTATGAGGGCCACTGGTATTAATTAGAGGGAGTGATGGATGGGGTTTTGATGTGGGAGATGAAAATTTTTTGGTGGTGATGAGCTGCGGTTGGAAATTGGGGTTTTGGGTTTGTGGCAGAAAAGTTTAGAGGGATTTTGAGATTGACATGAAAAAATCTCGACGAGAAAAATCTAGATGAGGAATTAATTGAAATTTTCGACATCAGTGAGAATTTCAAATCTGAAAATTCTGGAAATTTCACAGCACGCATTGAGTTCTTCGTCATCGGGATAAATTCGTTATAAAAATGGAAAAATTCGAGAAGCAGTTAATCACCACCGAGCGATCTGCGATGGTTTTCCGGGTCGTGAAAAATACGGGAAAATTCTCGAAGGAAAAAAAACGTTAAAACCTGATTTAAAATTCAAAAGAGACATGAATATCCCGCAGTGAGCGTAATACGTGTATGTACAAACAACAATGGATACCGTTTTCGTAGCTAACGTAGAGACCACCGTTGGGCTGGCTAATGCTCGTTATCTCGACGTGTCGACTATCTAATGGTTCGGCTTAATGGCCGAGCCAACGATATATTATATCGTCCAACATTTCTACCCAACGCCCTCTCGTCTCGTAACTGATCGTTCCAGCAGATTCGTTTACATTATTCCAGATTTTACTTGACCCCTTTTTTTTCAAATTTTATGTAAACCAGAGTGAAGGACACAGTGCAGGTGGAAAAATACATTCGCTATTCCCTACATACACGTTCGCAATCTTTACTAAAAACTCTAAAGGTCATCCTTCAGGAGAAAAATATTTTTAGGTGATCATTTTTTGATTGGGGAAAAATGCATGGAAAAATATATACTTGAATCAAGTATATATAATCAAGTAGATTTTTATTCATTTATTCATTCTTTTTTTAGCGGGATAAATTATTTAATTCTTTCTGAATATAACAGAACTCACTGCCAGTAATTTCTCAAAATCACCGAAATTTCGACAAAAAAAATCGATTGAAAACAATTTTTTTCTCCGAACGACAGAATCACTCAAGCAAAATTGCAAAAATGTCCATACGAAAAATATGTATGTCCGTGGAGTCGAGCGGTTATAAAAAAGTGACAGAAAAACGCGTGTGATCCCGTGAAAAAATCGCACTATTCCCAAAGCCTCGACATTTTTTTTCAAATAAAAAAAAGTACCGATGGGGTGTTTGTGGGTATAACGTCGTTTTCAGTTTCCTGTGTGAAATACGAAATTGTCCGAATCGATAGTAATTCTCGACTGGATATTTTTCGTTACCAATGCATTCTAGAGAGCTGTAAAATTTACGCATAAATCAGTCAAGGCAAAAGGGATGGAAGAATAAATGGAAGAGGACGGAAAGCAGAAATTTATCGACATCACCAAGTGCCCTCGAATGTACCTCGAATTGCTTCTCGATTGTACATTTCATTCATGTATTTTCTATCGTTTTCTATTGCATACCATTCGGTTTATGAACTGAAAATTACATTTTCCATACTTCATTCTAGTTACCTCTGTGCATTCGATGTTGAAGGGGAGAAAAGTGGAAATAGTGAAGAGTCAGAAGGGAATAGACAGCATCAGCTAAACTGTCTGGAAAAATGTTAAAAATAACGAACGATCGTAAAAATTCGGATGTTGAGGTGATTTTTTTTTTGGGGAGCTGGCAATATCGACAGAATTCACGTACCATTTTGCTTACAGCGGCAGATAAAAATATCGGTCGTTTGGGAAATGGAAAAAAGTGCCGGTTAATCCGATATCTCTTGCTTTGTCGAGTGATGGCGGTTTTTTTAGCTGTTACGAGTGAGAATTCTTCGAATGGCCGAATACATTTGTTAGTTATGCAGATTTTTCCGTATGGCGGGTCGCGGAAAATTGAGATAGGAAAATAGAAGGGAAATTATTTTTCTCACCCTCTGGTGTTTAGAGTGCATTTCCCAGCGAAATTTACTGGGAAAATAGAAAATTTACATGTCGCATTATTTTTGCGGAAAAGGCTAATAGTTTTCCGAAGAAAAATCGAGTTAGAATTCAATAACGCTCGTTTTTCCGCGACATTTAAATTTGAAAATGAAATGGCATAGTTTTCCTGACATTCCATGAATTTTCCATTTTTCTTCCAAATTTTCCCGCGATCTTAACAGAAAGAGTCTCCAACGCTTTTATCCATCAAGTTTTATTGAGACAAGAAATTATTCACGTGAAGACGTCTTGCGCACTCAGAGTGCGAGTAATGAAAAATAAAATGTCACGAAACTTTTTTTCACCTGACAGAAGAAAATAACTTGCCACTTGACCCGTAGTATAATAATTATAGACCAGAATGAGTTAATAACAATAATTAAATTGCCGAGAATTCAAAACATTTCGATGTTTCTGACAGCTCAAGCAACTGAATCGTAAATTATAACATAAACCATGAAAAGAAAATTCTGAGACCTCTAACCCTTTATTTTCCTTTATGTTTCAGGTAAGTGAGCAACCACGGAAGTTAATTACATCACAACGCCCCTATTATCCCCGGATAATGACCACATAACAAGATTTCTCGAGAAAAAAAAACAAATTAAAAAACATTTAACAACACCTCAACTTTTCACAAGCCCACGAAACCAAAAAAAAAAAAAAAGTAAAGAGGAACGGAAAAAACTGCACACGCCAAAGCGCGGGATGACTAAAAACTTTGCCCCGACGATTACTTGTCGAGTGGCTAGGTTGTAAAAAAAAAGTGCATGGATCAATTACGAAACTTGTACCGAGTCATGAGGTGACTATAACTTTTTTTCGTATTTTTTTTTTGTGGTTAATTTCGTTGCCACCGTAACATCGTACACAGCGGAGTGTGGGATTTTTTTCACATCCAACGAATAGTTCACCAACTATTCAACCCTTTCCCGTGCTTTTTTTTTATCACCCCATTTTTTGCACTCTTTTTATTCCACGGGAATGAGATGATGCGGCATTAAAGGCAGATCCAACCGGCGCTTTGAAAAAAAAAATAAATTGTTGGAATTTTTGTAACGCGAGAAGAGAAATTTCACGCACTTGAGAT
Organism: Fopius arisanus; assembly: GCF_000806365.1. Taxonomy (NCBI): domain Eukaryota; kingdom Metazoa; phylum Arthropoda; class Insecta; order Hymenoptera; family Braconidae; genus Fopius; species Fopius arisanus. Next base: position 919,037 of record NW_011887741.1, on the reverse strand, counting down.
TCAGGGAGTTCAGGTCGGTTGAATTGTTGGAATTCATTGGTTTCAAAAAGGGATTGTTATTTTGTGGAAATCTGGTTGATTCTCGGGATCGGAATGGAGGAAATGCTTTTGCTCAGTGGAGTTATTAGTGGCGAACGAATTGGGGTGAGACGGGAATTTAAACGGGGATTTTATGCAGAATTTTAGTGTTTTGCTGTTTTGGAAATTTTTTATTCGGCTGAAATGAATTTTTCGCTTCGGGGATTTCATTTTGTATGCGTGTCATGCTCGAGAATATTCAAGACCTACCGCAATACTTTGCGGATGTTTTAGAATTGAGGGGAAATATTTTTTCTGACAAAATATGAAAGAGCCAATGGAATAATTCATTAATTTTTCTGTTGCAAATTGAGAATTTTTGGAAATTATGTTTGACTTCATAAAAATTCATAAATGTTCACAAATTTTGATTTCGGCAGTCGCTGCAACAAAAATGATTTAAATTTTAAATAATTACCATTGATTGGTACATGTTGAAAATTGATTGGAAGTTGATTTAATTTCCCCTATCGGAAGTGGTTTCCACTCTTGAAAATGGGATTAAAACGAATTTTCGTAATTGCCCAATTTTATCCATATTCCATTTGGAAAAAAAATCGGATGGATATACACGGAAAAATTAATTGGAAGTCCATTATCTTTTTACTCTTTTCTCGAACCATTTAATTGCACTCTCAACAGAGTTACAAAAAATTGATCGAGACGCTTACCTAAATGAAGTGAACTTTACATTAAAATTTTGCTTATCATCAAAGCAAAATCCCATTGAATTCTCAGAGTAAATTTTCAAATTTCAAAGTCTATCGAACTATGTCATAATTCGCACCTGAAGGAGTTGGAAAAACTTACTGAAAAGTTTACACGGCGCATTTTGAGATTCTCATTAAATATAACAGAGTATTTCCTCTATCATTAAGAGATCCCTTTGACCAATTACGGATTTTCCTATTACATGGCCTAAGTGCGAGTTACTCGGAGTTGAAGATTTCTACTTGTAAAACGCGGAGATTTTTCATCACAGAAATGAGAAAACGAGGTCGGTTGGCCGTGTGGAGGGTGAAAGAGGGGTTGGAAAATACACTTTCGTGTAAATTAAACAGTTTCCAGGAGGAACTGGGGATATAACCCGTGAAAAAAAAGTGTGTACAGAATTGCATGCATGTTTGTTGGAAAATCTGAGCTTTTTGGATGTTCATGGAAGTGAGGCCACCAAAGGGGATGAAGAGGGTACGAGGGGTTAAAACTGGGGGATGGAATGGAGCTGTGGTACTCGAATTCTTTTCAACGAGTTAACACAAAACGTATAGTAGAATATAGCTGTGGATCTGGGTATCTGCTAGGGGGGGGATAAAAAAAAGAGGGTTGGGGGTAGTGAAACGTGAGAAACAGTTTGCCAACTCGTTGGAGGTAAATTCAAACTCCTGATGCTAGGGTGATTGTAACGGAGAGTTTTCCAAGCCCTCACCATTCTTTCTCATTTCGAAACTTGCCAAAATATTTAGGAGGGAGTATTCATCAGGTTTTTCATCAGGACTGAATGGAAATGCGAGGGGAGAACAATCTTTCAGCTAGATGAATTGACGAATTGATTTGTGGTGAAGGAGTGGAGATGTATAGAAGGAAAAAAATCGAATTATTCCCTTATCAGTTAGATTTCCCTTAAAAGAATCGAGAATCGTTCGAGGGAATTTGTTTTTCGAGATTTATCTCGCTCATTGGTAGAATTTACCATTTTTTTTTCTCAAAACGTATAGAATAGTTTATGGATTAAAAAAGAGTTAAACGAGGAGAGAGAGTTGCTCTGGAGAATTGCACTCATCACTAGTGTTTCTACTGAGAGCAATCGAAACCTCGAGTTTAATTATTCAAGGAGAAATTTCTCACTCCTCGTTTTCCCATTCGAATGATTAAATGAGACCCCTGTGTTTAATGGCAGGAAGTGCATTTTAAAATCCTCCACCATTTATTTTTCCGAGTGAACTTATTAGTTAGTAGTGAAACATTTGAGGGTAGTAAAGCACCATCTAAGCAAAATGTGAGTCTCCCCCCTCCATCCACAACAATTACCGCACATACAAAACTCGGGGGAGGTACGAGTTGTTGTATTTCCGAGTGAGCTAATTGCTCTAAGAGCGCCGTTAGAAGGATTATGTGAGAGCCAAGACACAGTGCACTGGATGCCGTTAATTTTGCGGTACATAAAACCGTCATTTCATTTCTGTACCAATTCCACCTCCCCCTACAAATTATTCGAATTAAAAAAAGAATTGAAGGAAAAATGAGAAAAAAATACACCATCGCTTTATTATTTTTTTGGAATCGAATAATTTCTGATGATTTATTAATTCAATTGATTTTATAAGCGCGGATAGATTAATTTGGAAATTCACAAGTATAAAATATTTCAAGTATATTTTATACCAAATATATACGAAATATATTAAAAATTGGTATATTCATATATTTATTTAAAATTTAACGTCTGTACTTGAATGACGTATTTTTTTTTACGTTCGTTCATTTTGCGGTACATAAAGCTGGCATTCAATTTATATACGAATTCCTCGGTTTACCCTTGGAAACTATTTGAATGAATGAAAAATTATTTCTACCCAAGTCTCTGTTAAATGGTCACCGTAAAACTGAAATGCAGAAATTACGACATTCCACAATAACATGAATTGTTTACGACTGTCTCGTGGTTGGAGACATCCTGGTGGTTCAGTCGCGGTAGAAGATGGTACGGACGATTTTATTAACATACTATATTTTCCAAGGGTGATAAGGGCGCAGATGATTTCAGCCGTGAAATGAGGGAATTAATCGTGGTAAATTCTATATCTTCATTAGTCTCGCGGTTTCGCGGTAATGATACCTCCAGGTTTCGCTCGTTTCGAGGAAATCACTTTGAGCATTGTTTCGGGTGATTGCAATTCCAATTAACTAATTGACCAGTATTATTGACAAAGTTTTAATTAAGATTCATTGGGTGCCAAAAAAGGGAATTGTTAATTCTGAGGGAATCGTTTCCTAGAGTGAAAAAAAAGAAAGAATTATTTCCGGTAATTAAATGTACACCAGCGAGATAAACTTGTTCGAGGGAAGAATTTAAATGAAAATTTTGATACAGTCTTCAGTCAGTCGGGTTATTTTTATGAAATAATATATTTAGCTTATAATATTTTATTAATCTTTTATTGAATGAAATTGAGAGCGAATTAATGCAGATAAATTGGGGAATCCCCTGAAATGAATTTTGTTTACCTCCGATAACGCGAGTGCATCGACATTCTAAAAATTGTAACACCAGAAAAAGCAAGCGCGGTAAAAGTTGCCGGTGTATCATAAACCCTCTAGTGAATGGCGATGACATACAAATTTCCTCATGATACCCCCATACCTCCCGGAAGGCTGTCCTCACCATTTGATCATCACTGAGCCATCTGTCTGGTCAATATAACCATCAAATAGTCAAGCTCATCACCGAACAACCCTCAATGCCATATGCCCATAGGATCCCCCATAAATAATCCCTAATTCCCAGAGTCAACTCCAAAAAAGACCAGAACACTTCATTTAACGACATAACAGCGTCATTGAAGATCCGCATGACGATATCGCCCCATCACCCCATGCCTTTCAGAAAGACGTGATCAGTCTTACGTGTTCTGCAGATACCGATAAAACAGCCCCCGCAGGCCAACTGGACCACAGGGGAAAATTATCGTGTATGAAAAAATTAATAACTTTATTCTCTACTCGAAGTAAATTGACAGAGTACGCGACGTGAATAAATCGTTACACGGAAAGAAAAATACCGGAAAAATTATGGAACTTTCTCGTATTCGTGGGGTGACCCTGGTTTTCGGGAAAAAATACTGTAAGTTCCGTAAAAATTTTCGTAGCGAGCAGGAATTTTTACGAAACTTTCAGGACAATTTTACGGTACCTCCAGTACTTTTTCCCGAAAAGCAAGGTCACCCCACGAATACGCGAAAGTTCCGTAATTTTTCCGGTATTTTTTTCTCCGTGTAGAATGAATGAAAATGGAAGTTAATTTTTCAGATTATCAGAAAAATTTGAAATTCAATGATTTTTTAACACCTAAATCGCATTCACTGTCACCTTCCTGAAAATTAATCGTCAAGTGGTCCTGAAATATATTTTTTCTAACAGTGTACTGCAACAAGCACCTACTTAGGAGCAAACTTGATTCTCTCCTTTTCTCTTTAGTTGTTCAAGCGATATCATGGTAATTTAGCCCAGTCGTTCTTACACCGCCTTGTGTACCTCAGACTCTAACAGAGGAGTAATACGATCGTATACGACCCATGGGGGGAAATAATGCAAATAGTACTTCTCTCTGTGCGCGCACTCGGGTACTTGGAAACAAAGTTGAGTCACGTACGTTCATCACGGGATCTGATATAAACCGTGGATGGAGCCGCGTTTACAGTCTTGGTGTATTATACGCTTTTCTTATGGGGTACGGGGGGTACGCTATGGGGTCTTGTCCATTGGGTACCTGCGTCTGCTGTGATTGGGCAAATTACGAGGGGGTACGTTTTTCCGAGGGGGTGAATCTCAGTGACAACAGCCACACGGAAAAATTCATTTTTTTTAATGCATCACGATAAATAATATATTAATAATATATATTCAATATATATTATATATTTTAAAAATATTTTTGCATTCTGGCATTTTGGGGGATGAAATTGAAAAAATTTTTATTATCATTTGTTGTATAATTGAGAAATGAAATTCTGTCGTGTCTTCATTGAGGAATTATTATTATTAGTAGCATTATTGTTATTGTATTCATCAGGATAATTGAGAATGTGCTCCAGGCACGCTAGAAAGATGTTCTTATCCTCATGTTATGTGCTAGCATTTTATGGAGAGCTTATATGTCAACTAATTAGAACATGAGTGCACCATCTTGCAATAAAGTCAAGTCATCAAATTATATTTTAACAGAACAGTGAATTATTTTTTCATTCGTTAAGTGCGTTATCAATTATTAGTTGTAAAATGAGCGGATGATAGAAACAATTTTTTTTTCTTGAAAGTAGAAAAACGGCAAGATTATAGTTTTCGTTAATTATCTATTGATCTCACAATTGAAATTTCCCCCGAATAATCAATATCAAAAGCAATATCAAAACAAGGAAAAATCCGTCCATTAAGTATCCTCCGAATACAGTTGAAAATTTTTTGGCGCCAATACCTCTCCGCATAATTCACTCTTCCTCTTAAACTTGGCAGAGTTTCAAGTGTACGAACAATGAATTTCGCACTTATAATTGGATGTGCCGTTGTCGCGGACAGTGCTCTTAATGTTAAGTGGCCCTCTGGGTGTAGCTGGAGGGTAGGGGGTAAAAAGCCAGAGCCACTTCCGCGGCCAACTAGCACTCCAACTACATACATTTTCGCCACTTCCCTTTCCGAAGTTTCCGTTATTTTTCTCCGCGCCCCAAAAGAACTTAAAACGAAAAAGAAACGAACAATCCGAGACAAAGGACCACTTGTTTATTTATATTTACGTCCATCTCAGAGCAATTTCTCGATTCACAGCTCCGGGCATGTCCTCCGGTTCCCGAAGCTCGACTATATTGAATTAACGTTCCAAATTTCGATTAAATTCAAAACAGAAAATTTCTGTATAAATCTGACTATAAATTTCATTCCGTAATTCACACCTGCATCAACCCCGGAGCAACCCCTCGACAGCTCCGAGTGTGTCCTCCAACCCCGGAGCACTTGAGATTTAAATCGCGTGATTGAAAACGGCAACTGACGGAGTACCGGTGCAGGATAAAAGCCGTCGGTCGCGGCTTCGAATCTTTTTCCCTCAATTTAATATTTTTTATTTTCTCTATTCCCTCACCGGTATATTGCCCGGGTATAGCGTCCGCTCACGTATCACCTTGGCACACGTAGCTCTTCCCCATGGGCTCGCATGAATCTCGGTGGTTTAAATCTCATCCATACATATGTACGATTACAAATGCCCCAGTGGATTGTTGGCTGACGGGCGGGGTTTTGCACGCACGCATTCGGTACAAGAGATTGCTTGTACAGCGTGTGGCACACCAGTCTGACCAAGGATATGCCAGTGTATGCTGATCATTAGAAAATACAGGGGGAGCTCATTATAACGCCATGCCAACTGTACATACGTCGGTATTTGATGAGTCGGGGGGACGCCCGGAGGATATTGCGGTTTATGGGGGTTTTAATTGATTATGTTAGACTGCTCTGGTGAGGAATGCTTTTGATAGTTAATGCAGATTATGCGTCTGATAAACTGAAGTTTTTTTCCTCTTAATTTTGCCTTAAGCATTGTTTTTTTTATCCGGGAGCGATAACCTCCTCCAACACCGCGTGCACCGATTTATGCAGAACGTGATGCGAAATATAAATAAATAAAAATATTTGCAATATATTTATTTTTCATCAAAATTTTAGAGAATTTTATAACTCAATATAAAATTCATCAGCAATGAAAATTCATTTAGATATGTCCTCGGAATTTCAATTAGGTGTAAATTTAAAAATATACCCCCCAAAATTTGACCTGACTGATGATTTCGTATATATCTTCCAAGAATAAAATAATTCTAAAATATAACTACCCCATATTCTACACATCCTGTTGATATAATCTAAACCACTTAACCGAGAGTACCCTATATTTATCAGAAGCCATATTTTTCATGTGGAAATCCCCAAGCACTAATAGCCTCACAACCCCGGAGAACCTATTTGTAGCGATTTCCATAATCCCCGAAAAATGCATCTACATTGCCCATCCCCTCATCAGCCTCCCAAGATACAATCAGTGTTAACTCTCCCCCTTTTCCCTCTCCAAAAAGGCAGTACCTCCCCCTAATCAATAAACCCAATCTCTCACTCCCTCTTGATTCAAAGGTAAAACATAAAACCGGTAAAAAGCATTTCTTAGACTGAGATAATTTGTTTCTCTCAATCCATCCACCTGTACCCTCTCAACTCCCTCTTTCATCTCAAATTGTATATTCTCCGCTATTTATCCAACCGATTTTAATTAATGAAAAATTAGTCAAGATGGAAAACTCTCCATAAAGAAACTTATCTTCGTAAACTGGCGAAGGAGCAGAGAGTGAAGAGGAGGAAAAAAGAGGAAAAAGGGGGAAAAATGGGAGGGTGGAGGGTGGAGGAGGGTTTGAGGAGATGTAGCGGGATAGATGAAGAAAAGAGTTAAGAGGGGAGGAGAAGTTAAGAGGAGTGAATGTTGGTGGATAGAGGGAAGAGTACTAGCAGCCTTGTCAGGCCACCTTGCACGGAAGAAATACCGTTCCCATAGAATGTTAATGCGATCTTCTCTACGCTCTCGCCCAATCCCCCTCTTTGCCCTCACCTCAACTCCTGTTTACTCCTCCAGCCACTGGCCCGCCACTGGCCCGACACCGGCCCGACACCGGCTTCACGCTCGCACGCACGCATTGTTACGTAATTCCCTTCCTATAACCCCTGTGGTAAACCATAACCCCCTATTATTTACGCTGCTCATCCAAGTCTCTTTATTTTTCTCGTTAACTCCATTTTCATTACGAGTCGACTATTAATTCATTAAATCCATGGGAAAATACATTTGCACTTTTTAAAATTACGCAGTTATAATGTATCAAGACAATCGAAATTATCGAGCAACGAGTTTGATCGAACTCTACGCGTGAAAGGGTAGATGAAAATTTGATGATTTATCTTTTATTTTGAAGTTCTGATTTTGAGCTTTGAAATAAAAAAATAATCATTCAATTTCACTCAACGATTCAATCAATTATATTTTCCGCGTAATATCAATATTTTCTTGGTAAATGATAATAGCTAATTGATCATTAATTTAATGTTTTTCTGAGATATATTCCCTGAAAATATCCCAAGTAATTCCGCAACAATCTAATTAGCAATGGCGCTGATAAATTTTTTATCTCACGGCTGTTATTCCAATAATAGCCCCTGTTTTCTCGATCTCTGCAATTTTAACGATTACGATGCGGTCGCAACAAGAAGTGATTACCCCCATCTGATTAATTCGATAAATCTCGTGGAGATAATAGTTCTAAAAATAAATGGGGGGGAAGGGGGGGGGGCGGTGTTTTTGTCCATTTGAAAGCGGTTGGTGTATAAAAATAAATTTGTCCCGCGTTAAATATAGCTTCACTGACCTGCACAAGAAGTCTCGTTCACCAAGGCAGAGCTCAAGACAGTGTTGACGTGACGAGGCTGTCATACTTCTTTTGGTATGACCCTGAAGACGATGGCCTTGTACCCTGTCGATGCACCACGCTCTCTCGCAGGGTTTAACAGCAAGACAGCTCTTCTGCGCGTAGATCGTGAATACCGGGAATTGAGATTGCGTCAGTGCACCTGGAAGAATTATCCAAATTACCATAAATACCCAATTTATCTCTATAAATCGAAATTAAAGAGGAATTGCATTCCACGCGATACAATAATCGCTATTGAATATTCAGGTAGTTTCAGTGGGAATAACGAATTCACATATCTCTCAGAAGTATTCGGAAATTTGTGTCAAATGAATTTAAAATTAACCGTTGAATTTCGTCAGTTGGTAAAAAAATAGAATAAAAAAAAAACGCATTGTCCCCAGATCAGTGGAATATTCCCAAAAAAAAATTCCTTCCACTACGAACGCGATAAAATTTGTCCCGATTCCTCGACAAAACGACAGAGGAAATCTTCACCAGTGCACACAATCCGTCACGATGAATCGAAGGAATTGTCCAGTTGCGGAGAAGTCACCCGAGAGAATGAATCGATGAGTCTCCGAATCGGTCCATTGCCTCGGCAATCAGAAAAACCTGAAGGTACCTGATACTCTGCCGAAGGGTAAATACGTATTTTCCCGGCGGAAGAGGATTCCAACCAATCGATTCCATCGAACGTGGATCGATTGTGCCTGCCTTAGCATCTTGCAAGTCTAATGCCAACCATCAGTGATTAATCACCCCCTCATTCCACCCCTGCCCCTTATGTTTTGCTATTTTTTTTTTTCTTAATTCTTTTATTCGATTCCATTCACGTTTGAATTCCCTACGATGAGTCGATAAAACCCCAGTAGGTGGTAACGCATCATAGAGATGTATGGGGCACCCAGTGGCAATTGTATTGACGTGAGGAATTTTCAACAACTCATGGGAGGAGAAACCGCCCACATTTACGGAAGCCGTGAGCCCCGTCATCATGACTACGGTAGTCTCCTTCGTCTTTCTTCCATTATCTATTGCCACAATCTCCAACCGAAAGATGACTCCCAACAATTACCCCCAAAGAAAAAAAAATTAACTATAAAAAAGTTGAGGAGAAAACATCTCCCGAAAATTTATCCCTCAAAATAAATTATATCGATTCCTCATCCATTAAAAAAAAATCCCATTTACACCCACTTGAAAAACAATAAGAAATTATATGTAATATTTAAATAAGAACGGAGCTAATTAAACTGCGATCCTAGATTTGATTGAATTAATGCAGCGAAAAATGTCGGGACTACAAAAATCGCGAACCCCCCCATCACCTGAAAATCACAAAACACAAAAACAGATGAAAATATTCAGTCCGATCACGGGTGTGCAAAGCTACTCTAAAATAAATTTTTCCAACTAATTATTCCTTATAAACCCGACATAAACAACCGGGAGGTTTAACAAAAACCAAAGGAGTTTAAAAAAAAATAGCCCATTAAACCGTCCAGATTTCTCGGAAGGTCACGCCTTCCTGGCGGTGGTATCAGTGGACTATTAGTGCTATGGCTCTATGCAAATAGCCCTCGGTGTTTTTTTTTCCAGGGCTGATGGCCGAGCGAAGAAGCGAGAGTATATAGTAAAAAGAAGGAAGAGAAGTTGAATCGAGACAGTGGCGCGACTCGCAGGAGATCCCCCCATAAATTTTCGCTGGGTTAGAAACCGAGTGATATCAAGGCGGGTGTTCGTATGCGCAAGCGACACGTAAGCAAGACCCCTTGGGCAACTTTCTTCAAGCCCCCCTTTGCCCCCTTCGCCCCCCCTTTACCCACGCGTTTGTCCCACTTGCCCCTCTTTGCCCATCCATTTGGCCCTCATTGCCCTACGAAGGGGGCGCCCCTAGTCGCACGTTTTTCGTCGTTTTAACTCGACGTACTGCGCTCTGCGCGATCGATTACCTCGCGGTACCAATTCTCCAACTCGAATTGATCTCTTTTTCACATTTGTATGGTGAGTCTGTACATGTGTTAGAGGATAGTCCGTGGATCTTTGGTACGAGAGTGTCCGCGCGAATCGTCGAGAGCGTGTCGTATTTAGTATTCCAATGTCGTGCTACGTCCACGGTTACTTCCCACGGCTATTTAGAATCCGCCAAGCGGTTCTTTGGCCGTTTCTATCCATTTCCCCCTCCACGTATCATTGGTGCTATTCAGATAGCCTCATCGAAAATCCAACTAGACACGCAAACCTCCCCTTTGCGTATCGACATCATCGCGAGATATTCGAGGAGGAAATTTTCACATATCGATGCTGCCCTCAAGTTTTGGGACATCTTGTCGTTGAGAATGCGAAATTCTCGGGAAAACATCCACTAAACTCGCGACAACCGCGAAAATCGCGAGAACCGCGAAATTTTTCTATTATTCTTCCGTTTATTTATCCCGAGTGTTTTTTTATCGTTGCCTATTTTCATTGTTTAAACAAAGAAAAGAAAAATGCACGGTAAATTTTCGTTGACAAAAAATGCCGAGTCAGGCGAGTTATTTCAGGCGAATAGGTCCCTCCCGTTGACGTGATATCGGGGACAATGAGGCCATGAAAAATAGCCAACCTCGCACGTATATCCACCCCCTCCTAGAGTTGTTCAACTACAAAACCCTCCCCCAGTCATAGTTGTTCAACTACAAAACCCTCTCCCTCCTTGAATTGCCGGAATATAAAAGCATGAATGACCATTGTGCCATTTTCCCGTAATTTCATTGATATCGATTTTCTCATTTTTCCGTATTTTGCAAAAAAAAAAATTGGTCTCGTGTTTTCAAGTTGTTGGGTATGAAATAAAAAAAAAAAAGTGAGAGGGAGATTGGTATCGTTGAGAATAACGGGTCAAATGTTTCGTGATCGTCTCGTGTGAGTCGTCCATCACGATCCCCTCGACGACACGCTTCGCATTCCGCATTCGGACCCAATGAATACCTTTTGCACCTTTGTAATACCCATGAAATATTATCACCTCATTCGTGATGTGTTTTAATTGCATTTTGCCTTTTGTCAATTGGGAGAATGAATTTTGCCCCCTTTGTCCTAGATTTTTTTATTTTTGGGTATCGTTCAATGGAATATGGGGCGATTGCCGATTTTCTAACGGGACGGGTCGTAAGTTTCAGGTGGGAATCGTTCATTCCGCTGGGGGTTCTTTTTTTTTATTTGAATTCTTGGAAACCTGTTTTGTAAGGAAGAGGAAGAATTCTCGAATTGAGGATGGATGGAGGATTCGTCCGGGTTTCAGGGATTTTTTTATAAAAAATTGTGGACTGGAATTGGATTTTCTTGATTGTGAAAAACCGAGGTGATATCAAATGACAAAAATATTTTCAAAACCTACATTGAACCAAAATTAATAATAGAATTAAAAAAAATAATTTTTACGACGATAGCTTCTTCCAATTATACTTTCCGCGGTGTTTTTTTTTCAAGCTTCTCCCAATATCAAAGCCCCGCGAAGGTTTAATCGATAAAAAAAAATTCCTTCAGTAGTTCGAGAGTAATTTTTAAAAGAGTAACAATGAACTCAACGATGAACAGAAATAAAAATTGAAGCTTCAAGTAGAATTCACCTGAATTGAAATGACTTCAAACAAAAAAAATGAAGCAAGAAAATAATTCGATAAACCGTTATCCATGATTCCAAACGAGAAATCATAATTTGTATCCATGTAATCCTCATTGACATTTTGGAATTCCGAATTAAAATTTAAAAATAGTCCCCTGTTTAAACTGGTAAATCATTCGATTTAACCGGTCATCTTTAACAGTACCGATATCTGGGATTTTCCAAGAAAACATCACTTCTATCTAAATCCCCAATTCATTATCACCCAAATGAACACATAAACATCGATAATCCGTTGATTACCTCATTAAACGACTGAGTACGAAACCCGAGTAATTTTTCACTCACCTAATGCCGTTTCATCGTCACGAAATAAACCTCAAGTAAATAACCGATAATATTCAATGCTCATCGTGCAACGAAGTCGTTAGTTTTATGCAACACGGTTGAATTACCGATGGAAAGAAATGAAAAAAAAAAAGGAAGTATTAGACTGTTGGGGTCAGTGTTCAGGTGACGATCGCAACGCGGCTATAACGGGGCCCGTATGGCGGCAAAACGTATCGTGATCGTGAGTCCTCTTCGCTGTCACTCGTAGGTGATCACTGGCACGAAAGCCACACGCCAACAAAATGCCAAGTCGTTCAAACGGTATCCACGTATTTCCAATTTCATTACTCCCCAAATTATTCAAATTTATGTTACACCCGAAAGAAAAAGTATACTTTATCGCACTGGGGCGAGAAGTCTCCAATGTTGCCGATTCACAGTGAGAAAACGCTCACGTCAGAGCGTAAACGATTTCTTAGATTGAATTTCTGGGGAAATGGCCTCAAGGTTGGATCCCGAGGCCGACAACCTGCGCCAATTGTACTGTAATTCTACTGTAATGAAATAATGCTCGGTGATCGATGAGTGTACGATGCGTAATAACGATGTAACGTCTTACCTGGATTGTTGTCGGCGTTTGAGCTGAATAGTACGCAGAGACCAGTCTCATAATTGACCGCTTGACAGGAGTCATTAGCCTGACAGGTCTCGAGGCAATCGGTGAGCATCAAGGTACCCGGAATGGACTCAAGCATGTTGGTGGGCGCGGTGTAAACGTATCCGGTGACTAGTTCAAAGCCAACCATCTCTGGATCACATTCATCGGAGCCAGCTGATGGGCCAGTGTAGTCGGGTCCGGAAGCCCCTGAGGGCTCCGAAACCACTGGTGTCGTTTGCACGTTACTTGCTTGAGACGTGTCAATCCCAAGGACAACCAGTGCACTCCAGGCGTGAAGTAAAAGCACTGTCAGGACACGGCAGCGGGAGTAACTCATCCTTTCGGCTTTGCGATTTATTCTTCAGTATCTGGAACAGGTGGAAATATATCGTCTGGGATTAGTCACTCTTTTCCGACAAATTTCACAGATTTTTCTATACAATTCTGACACGTGTTAAATTCCACCGAGACTTCAGACAATTTTTTATTGCTCAAGTATAAAAATCTCCAAATTTCAACGAGGTAAAATCGTGGAAAATGGCGATGGGTTATATTTTGAACTGGCAATTGGCTGAAAAAGAATGAAAAGTTGAATCAACACGAGTTAATTCCAGTGGCCGTCAAAGGCTCAAAGAGCCGTCCCTCCCCTTTTTGTCTTATCGAAAAATTTTCCGTTTACTTTTTCTCGCACTCTCTCTCCCTCATCCATACACATTCGTCTGGAACGTGCAAATATTTAGTTGAGGGAAGGGAAAACACAGTGCACTTGCTCTGTCGATGTGCATGAAGAACGTACACTTTTCGTTTGCCCAGAGTGGATGCAGCGGCGCCGCGAGATTAAACGTCTCCCTTTTCTCTCCCTTTTCTCTCCCTCCTCTTGCTCCTCTTTCCCTTTTTTCTTATGGTGTTAGGGTTGGAGATGTACAGAGCAGAGAGCGTTGAATCCCTAGGCCCGAGCTACATACCGTCTTGTATACACATCGTTATCTCCTCTGACGCTTTACAGCAAAATGAGAGGGATGGAGATGTATAAAAGACGTACATGAAGGCGGATATGCGGGACCCACTCTTTTCATGTAAACACCTACATTTTTATTTACTCTACTTCCTAAATTTATTTTACCCTTTGTCACTGAAAAATCTTTATCACTTTTTCGTTACTTCAAAATTCTGTAAAAATGCCACTTTTTGCTCGAGTCTTTTTAAACACCTGGAGTTTCAATTTTTAAAAATCATTATTGTAACATTTTTTTTTTTTTCGAAATTCAGGGGAATTTTTCCGAATTGAATAATTCACAGGAAAATTAGAGAAATGGAGACGTGCAGAAGCCGCACATAGAGGCAAATATGCGGGGCCCACTATTTCTATGTAAACACCTACATTTTTATTTACTCTACTTTCTAAATTTATCTCACCCTTTGTCACTTAAAAATCTTTATAACTTTGTCATAACTTTAAAATCCTATAAAAATGCCACTATTCCCCGAAGCCCTTTTAAATTCCAGCGGTTTCTATTCTAAAAAGCTCATTAATATGGAAAATTTGCAGAGGAAATTATTTGGGATCGCGTAAAATGGAATTAAATTCAATTACTCGATGAATTTCGGAAATGAGAAATAATTTATGTTGAAGTGGAAAATTCTATTTGTTTCACTTAACACTTCGCTACTGAATTGATCGAAATTCACCTGAAAAAAAAACTCCTCCCAGAGAAAACCCGCGGCGGAAATGATCAGAGGCAATAAAAGATGAGTCACACCCTTGTCAGAATTAAATTAGAAAATTCTTGAACAAACACATTCATGGCGATGTTTTCTTAAATAGATGAGGTTGATCTTGAGAAAATCCACTATGACCATTTTTTTCTACTGTTCTTCTTCTATCAAAAAAATTACCGCTGGAAATCTCATCAGGACCGGTAAATTAACTCTGGAAGGTATTGTGAATCCTCTGAGAAAATTTCAGGATTTTTTCAAAACTTTTCGACTGAAAAATGATTTCCGGATTTTAAAGTTGAACGTGAAAATTAAAATCAGGAATTTAAATGAAATTAATATATTTCCGTAAAAAAAAGAGAAAAAATTGTACGAAATATTTATATAAATCTGGGTTTTTTTTCAATAAGGACCACAAGAATTGAAAATAAATTCATTTTAATTTAAAAAAACATAATCTTTTAAAATTTTAGAAATTGGGAGTGCGATAGCTTCTTTTAATTGATCATCACAGAAGAATAAATTGATCGCTTAATAAAATTGAAATAGTTTCGAATATTCCAGAATTATTCAGTGAACAGGGCCCCATAAAATGGGTCTATCCCCTTTAGGTTCCAGGTATACTCAGTAATTCACCTGTTCCGAAGTTCTGTTGATCGATTTTATTTAAAAATATTAAAAAATATTATCACACAACAGCTTAAAAAGCGCCGATTGCCCTACTGCAAGATAAATTTCCGATTTCAAATCGGAAATTTTTTGAAAAATCTCAAAAATTCCAAAAAATTGGCAGGAACTTTATTTATTTTCTGAAATATAATTCGGATCGTGGAAGTTCCATGAGGATTCCGTCGACGTCCTTTATAATCCACCCGAATCTTTAATATCTCCACACACCCGTCAGAAATTCACCTGTTCTAGAATTTCCTCAATTTACCTCGTTTTATCGCTTTAAGAGAGTTTCAAAAGTTCTGCATTTGAAGAGTAAAGTTCACGGGACCTTTTCTATTGGCGTATTCACTTCAAAGAAATGTTTGAAGCAGCCGGAGGAGTCGAGGAATCAGGGAACTACGAACATTAATAAAACGATAAAACGGGATTTTTTAATTTGGAGAAGTGCCGGTTGACAGGTGAAGCTCGAAATTAGACACAATATTACACGGTTGAGAATATTCACATAAAAATATATACATTACACTCGAGCCAAGTATACACGTTAAAAGTAAATGAAATATAATATAATACACTTGAAATAAACAAAATAAATACATCTATTTCAAGGGTATTACTATAGTTAATTTTTCTCTCTCAATTTTTTTGACTTTTATTATGAAAATTCAGATATTCATGACTGCCGCGAAAAATTAAGCAAGAATTTGGAATTCAATGATTTCTCCTCCCAGTCGAATGTACTGATGAGCTCCTGGGGAATATTAATGATTTATCGATGAACATTTAATTGCATTCTTATGGGACTTACATAAAAAAAACCGCAATCACTGGAAAATCTGCACAAACAGCGTGAACTCACAGTAAAAAAAAAACACAAGAAAAAATAAAAACTTCACCGGATTCAGAACCCGATCTATCGCGCACGCGTACTCGGAGTCTGTCACACTGTGATAAGATTCACTGGAATGATTCGAAATCGTGTAAATAAAAAAGTGCTGAATTACTAAAAAGTGAAGATCCACGGAGCGTATCGCCTCCTGGATCTTGAACTCTAAAACTCGACTCGACTGAACGTTTGCGTTGCACCTTGTCCCGGTGTTTCAAAGGTGCTTCTTCCTCGTGCGACCGACCAACCGCGTCTGAGGTATCCTCCAGGAGAAGCCAACCCGATCGCTCTAAGGAGGACAGAAACGGTACGCATGGGGCACCATTGCCAGTACACAAACCCATTGAAAACGTCGGTTTTCGATCGGTCGCGCACACGTCTCTCGATCTTCCTCTCATTCCCTCTCATTTCCCCTCATTTCCTATCCCACTCCTCCCCTCTCCACATTTTATCATGAGTCCCAATCCCCTCCCTTATCTAGTCCCTTCCACTTTTCTATTCGTCTGACGTCAGTTTCTCGCAGGCCCCGAGACCTAGTACCTGTTGTCAAAAGTTTTTCGGGAATATCTCGGAGAATTATGGAAATACCGGAATTATTGTAAAGACCGATTTTTTAGGGCTAGATGAGAGTTACAAAAAAGGTTATTATGAAGGTTTTGATATTTTCTGTAGATTCGGAATTATTTGAATATTTCAAAAATATCAACAATTCAAAAAATCGCGAAAATTTGGGAATCATTGCGGAAACCAAGGGAGGTTGTAAATTGTCGAACAAATTTTACCTGGGGGCGAGGGAATCGGAAAAAATCCACTCTTTTCGTTGGGATTGGAGGTATTTCCAAAAATGTTATACGGAATGATGGCGGATTTACCTTCTTCGTCGAGGATTACATCATCCTCGGGTTGATCACCTTCCGCACTTAATATGCCGGACGACGGTGACTTATTGTACACATTGTTATGGGTTTTAGAGAGGTATTTGGGTTGTCTACGAAGTCAATGACTCTTTCCGCATTCTTTCCCTGAAGGAAAGGGCGATTTTCCAGCGAAGGCGATGGTATGGGGAAAATTATAATTTTTTCTTGCAATCATTGTAAATTCATATAATTGTTAATTCCCCTAATGAAAAATAGATATCGTTTTTCAGAAAGAAGTGTCTGATTGCAAAAAGAAGTTTTCTCGAATCTTATGTTAGAAATTTTTTTTCTAACATAAATAAACTTTTTTCTGTGTTCCCCTGAGGTCGTAACTGCCATGATCATCTTCTAAAGAAATATGATTGTCATAATCGAAATCTAATGGGGTTTCCCTGGAAATGACTCGGCTGGAAAAATACCGTAATGAGAGACTCAGTGCATCTCTGGAGAAAATGCATAAATAAATCAATTTATTCGCCATTAAATAGAGAAAATTTTGTATGAAAATTTCTGAAACAATACAAATTTCAACTTGTAGTTGAATTCCACAATTCATGGTAGTCACAAAAATATTTATTATTAATTATTTATGATTCGATTACACGTACAATAATTGCCCATTTATGCCCATCTGAACTGTAAAATTTTTAGACTTCTTGTCCTCACGAACAAAAACCCATTGAGATGATTTGTAAAGTGATCGAGTGTTGACTAAACTTTTATTATCCTCCAGAAAAAGGGCAATTGTCATCGAAAAGAATAATAAGATTCATACGAATTCAAATACGTGAATTGTAATTCAAAATACTTGGACTTTCACGTCGAAAATATTCTATCGACATTTGACAATTGACGGACCGACAAGATGTCCCGTAATTGTAGATATGACTTGCATCTCAATTTCAATCATTATTCCCCCAAAATGAGTCATGAACAATTGAGTTATCACGAGAGAATGATGAATTATCCCCATCGCAGTTGAAGAAACCCAAAAGAATAAGAAGATCATTAGACAGAACTTCCAATGACCGAATAACGAGAAAAATTCCCATTCATTAATACCAGAATTCACTTAATGAGCCGTTCATTTACCATCGATGATACAATGATTACGAGATTCTCGTGTGAAATTGGCTGAGCCCCATCGACAATTCGACGATTGTAATGAAAAGCCTAACGGTCCACTCCCACCAGCAATTACGAAAATTGAATAAAACCGAATGCTCATCACTCGTTCTAAAAATCCCACGATTAACCGTTGACAAGGAATAAAAATGCACCATTTACTAATATCCCCGAATCATCGAACAAGACCCTCATTAATCCCCAGACGATAACGACTGGTCGGTGGTGCCCCTCCCCGAACTCTCAATTATCCATCAGCGGATGCACCTCACAGAGCAATGAATCGACGAAAAACCGCTCAACTGAATTCTTTCCTTAACTGTAAAACCCCGATGCCTGCATCGACTTGAAGGGCACGCATTCATCGAGCCGCACTAATTCCTCGAACCGTGTAATAAATTAATTCCTCCGAAGTCGTAACATTAATTACGTCTTTCTACCTCCACGTAATAAATATTTTTTAATAAGTGCCATAATGCGTAATCAAAATGGAACGAAAATAAAATCGATCGAATAATTTTAATCCCCAAAAAAGGAATGAATCGTAGAAAAATCATGGAAGCAACCACCCAAGTGTTTTTAACGGTACGAATAGCTAGGATTGAGCCGAAGTTGGCGCGATGTTCAGAATCTCGTGCAAGAATTCCTCCCGATCTCCTCCAGATGTTATAACTGCGAAAACTCCTTCACCATCCAGCAGCATCACGCAGAAAATGACAGAGTCTGTCATTACACCGCGTATAGGCGGAGTACAAATGCTCTCCTCCCCCCCCGAGAAAAGAGTATAACTGCTGTATCATTTGAGCGGCTCAAATAGACCGGACGATCCAAAAGGCGTCTCAACAAAATAATTACACTGTTATAGCCCATAATATCAGGATATATGACACACATAAAGACTCGTCAATCCCTCCTGAAACAGTTTTCTCGTAGCAAACGTGATTTTTCATCCATTTCCATCGACGAGATTATTTATCCGCAGTTGGTAGCATCAAGAAAATGTGTGCTGCACGTGTGAAAAGATCAGCCATAAAAGGTTCGATCCCTTTTATTTTCCGCGAAATAGAATACTATAGAGTGAACATATATAAAATAGCTTGTCCTCAAGTCGGCATTGGGTACCAGGTGGTTAGAGTCAGTTTAATTCAAGTGTAAGAGTGAGAAAATGAGACTAAAAAGAGAAATGAAGCCGAAGCCCCGTGGGTTACCCGTGGCCGAGAGATTTTCTGTTCACGTATAGCGGCCAACCTTCTCTGTTTGCCCCCGCTAACTCCTCGTCCACGGCATATAACGGTTTTCACGTGCACACTTATATATGTATGTATGTATGTATCCCATAGGGCCGCGTTTCAATCGGCAATCGCGATCTTCAACTGTGGCCACCGCTTGTTGTATCTTTCGCTTCCTTTTCTCAGCCCGCTTTGGAATTTTAGTTTATTTTATCCACTAAGCTCAATGTTGAATAAATCCACACAACGGTCATGATGAATAAATGGCGTTTTTATTATAATTTCTTTCTCACCCTGAATGGGCCTGGCCACCGGTTGCCTCGAAAACACTGTGAAAAACACCGACAATACCAAATTTGGACGAAACACCAGTGAAATGCCCGTAATAATTCCCATCCAAGAATTTCCTACTGAGATTCTATACAGGATTTACCTCCTCGTCGATTTATGACCGCCCGACATACACCTCACAAAAGGCCAATACCGATGACCCCTATGTCGTTTAATCGCTAATTGAACGAATCGGCCCACTCGTCGTTAATCAACCGAGACGAGTTGGTAGCTTTTACGATACGCTTTTTCCCACCTCTTCATTCCACATAGCTTTCACGATCGTCACGGTATTTCGCTTCTAAATACACCATCGCGTTGGACTATCATGTAAGGACAGTTAGCGATAATTAATTTCACTTTTAATCGTGTGAAAATACCGATCCACCGGCCGAGGGAGTATCAATTCATTCGATTATTTATAGGTCAAACATAAAGTCGGTGAGGATCTCGTTGCCCATTAAGGATCGTGTGTAGAAATCCCCCTTTTTTTTTTATTTATACGTTTCCTTTTTTCTTTTTCGGACGTTACTGTTTATCGCCTAACGGCGTTTAGTGTTCTCGATTCATTCGTTTTCTCGGTCAAATCCGATCGCCAACGCGACACCATTGGTGGGGGAGGCACATAACTGGCAATCTGATACTAAATGCATACAAAATTATTCCGTGTAGTTTTCCATTTTCACGGGAGTCACGACAAATTTGCTATTTCTCGTATTACTTGTTCGGTAATTTGACATAGAGTGCAGTAAAGGCATCCATTGAGCCCATGCAATAGTCGAATATATTAATATCCCTGTGTACCGGCAGTGAAGTACTCGAGGAAGTACGCGAATTCCGAATGAAAAGCCCGTGGCACGTGCGACCTGAAATCATTGGAGGTCGAGTCGGCGTTCACTCTGTTCACGTCACGTTAAATGTATATGGTTGTATCAAAGTGAAACAGTACTGGACAAGTCCTATAAACGGTATGTACAGCTGACAACTGGGTATATTCATTGGTCAAGGGGATGGGATTGTCGACTGGGGGGAGGGGGAATTTGGCTGTCGGAATTCCTCTGCTGTCCGATTATCCGTCCGAATGAATCGGCGACGATCGCCAAATTCCCGTGCGTTACGTTCAACTCTGCCCGTTATAATTCCAGTTACTCGATAATCATTGAATATTCGGTTGTGCGGATACAAATTATAGGTATACATAATCATTGCAACTGTCTATCCAATGCATGTGATAGTACATAGGGTACCCTGTGGAGTTGAGTCTTTGAGGTATTAATCGAGCGATTATGAGCACCGGTTTGTACAAAATTGTGCGGATGACAAGTGTTAAATGGGGGTATTAACTCGGTTCGGGGATATTTGGATTGATGAGGTGCTCGATGGAATGGGTTGTTACCATTTTTCACGGCATTTACGAGCCTTGGATTGAGGGCATTAGATTGGAATGCACCAGTGCATCAACATATTTCAGATAAATCTGACGGACTGCCATTCCGGGAGATTTGATTCAAATTATGGACGAGTTAATGAATCAGATTTGGTGGGGATAGTGTACCAGGGCATTTTCAAATAGATTATTGGTGTTATTGAAAATTAAATGTAGGGTTCAATTGATAAATTTCGGGTGGAGCCTTTTAAAACTAGAGGAAAGAAGAAGAGTTGTATAATTTTTCTTCTAATGAGACTCGATGTTGGAATTTTCTTTTAATTAGTTCTTCGGTGAGAGTCCGGAGTTGATTCATCACGGGTTCAGGATGAGATATTAAGATGGGATTTGAACTCATAACCTTCAGATTGCTTCGAGCATCAGATCGAACTGCACGATGATGACCTGATAACACACTTCCCATTATCCCCAAGCAGAAACTCAAAACAAAACAAATAGAATTTATCCAAACGCCTAAAGAAGAAATTGAAAAGACTTGCGACTACTAATCCACCCTGAAAGCTTAATTCCCCTGAATCAATTATCCTCCCTCGACTTTGGGAAACACAAATAGGAGAGAACCGTAAAAATTATTCGGACTGAATAAGTCAAAAGAAAATGAATCTCGAACAAATAATATTTCGAGTGAAATGAACGAGCCAAATAAAGCCAGCGAGGAGACATTGATCATTAGTATTCACCCCACAAATCCATCCTTTCTCTGTAATTTGAAATTAACATGCAGCATCTCGATGATGGATCCTCCCCGCCGAGAAACTAGCAACAACTCTAATATACATCAAGCAAGCTCAGCAATTAAACTTTGATCAACTATTTTTATTGAGATTCTGCTAAAGTGAGTTATGATTGATGAGTGCCGTTGAATCGAAACGTGATCATTAGTGTTCGCTTAAAGGAGATTAGCTGATCCTCACCATTGCAAATTTGAATCACAAGAAGGAACAAGTCCTGGATGATAAAAGATAGGTAACCCAGCGATTTCCTGGATCAAAATACAATGGCTCTTTTGTTTGTCACACTCACTGGCGTTATCAGGATATACACTGTACTGTTGCATGAGCCAGTGGTTCTTATCGCTGAACCAGGACAAAAGCCATGGTCTTACCCCAGTGCTTGTGGCTGATATACACGGTATACCGCTTTGAATCATTCAATCGCGATTAAAGATCTAGCAGATCGTAAGTTCTATCTACAACCAAAAGATATTTGCATATAGAGGACTGTTGGTATTAGAGGGAGGGAATTTTCAATTGTATTTACATTATGTACTCGTGGTATTGTAAGTATGAATGTGGCATTCCAGCTGGACAAAATGGACTGGATTATGAATAAAATATCAGGTTGAATGGGGCCTAATCAATTTTGATGAATGGACTTTGCACATCGGAGAATTGATTAGGGAGAAATATCAGAGAAAAACATGCTGGGGTTAATCCACACTTTATTGATAGGCCAGGAAAGCTGATAGTCGTGAGGATTTCCGGATACGATAGTGTATCATGATTGATCAGCTTCGGAATTGACATCGATTCAGGAAACTTGAACAATGATGTTCTGATCAGCGAAGTCATGATAACCAGTCGTATCCCTGCCGTCGAATCATCAATGAATGTTCTTGATAAGTTCAAAATTCGATAGAAATCAAGAGACTAATCGATACTATATCGACCCCTGAAAATCCGATATCCAGGACATCCGGATCCAATACAGGTTACGAGAATAGATCATCTTCAGCATGACGCACATCAATTCCATGAACTCGGTCAATGATGATGCGCCGATCATGATCGAATGATCTCGATCAAATACAGATGATTGTGTCTCACGAGTAATGATCAACACCGAGCCAATGACTTCTAAATCACTTCCTGTCCCCTCTCATTCGTCATTTGAGGAAAGAACAAAACATTTCCTCGTACACCTCTAATTTCCGTTACGTCATCACCCAACCAACTCGCTGCAATTATCATATAACAAATAGATTGTTGCTACCACAGTGCAATCATTGTTACACGTGCACATGATTGACTCCTCACTCACACCGTGAATAATGAAATCCCCCTATTTCGGAAGTATGCAGAATTAGCCATTTCTATGCACAACCTAACGGACAATAAGACGTTAAACCTAAGAAAACTATATTAGAGAGTCGTGTGACCCTGGCACCTGATGTATACACATGGTCCCTTGATTGTCATTACTAGACATACCGTTGTGTGGTTTCCGTATATTGTACCGACTGGGTACTCATCAAAATTACCACCAGAATACCACCCGTTGCCCACTGGGTAATCCCACCGTCTCTCTCTCACCCATTCAATGGTCATTTCAACGAGTAAGAATGTGAATTCACCATGGAAAGTGGCTGGTGAAATGGGTAATAATCTCTGGCAAAAATGACTCAGTCTACGGCTTGGAATAATCCATTTGGTTTGAAGATGAACTCCGACCACAGGTACAACAGGTATAACCAAGCTTATACAGACAGGTGTTACAGTAGTATGTGAACTCGAGTGAAATGGCAAGAAAGATATTTGACCGCGGAATGTCGTTATTGTTGAAAGCCACCAATGGGGGGAGGAAGGGGGACTTTGAGGGGAGAATGTACCGTGTCGAAAGGCCCCCCTTGCCAAACGTTAAAACCACACGGGACGGCAACGGTGGTTTTTGTTGTTGATTGTAGGCGTATGGAGACGTTGAAACGGTACTGCATGCTCATCATTCACCAGAATGATCAACATAATCTCGGGCTCATTACTCCCAAAAAAGTACATCAACGGTGGCCTCTTCCCTTCGGCCGAAAAAAAAAAAATAAAAACAAATTCTCACCAGCAGAAGCTGAAGACAAATTCGATTAAAATTCAATTCAACTGGACTGAACATTAATATTTGGAATTCAATGGCAAAGTCGAGTGATTGCTGAGAAAAAAAATTCCCTCCGCTCCGGGTATCGGGTAAATTTATATCCGCACTTAGCACACCGGAAAAATCATGCAGAAAAGCTTAATAATCGATGACTACACCGGAGAAGATATTTTATATCAAAACGTGACGCCTCATCGACGCGGATATTAAAGTTTAATAGACGATGGGGGTTTTGGTCTCCGTGTGGCATGCAGTTACGGATCGTCTCGGTGAGTCCTCTCTATACACTTCCGTAATATCGCGTGCACTAAAGCCCGGTTAATGTCGAGTTGATGCACGTTTTATATTGTAACGAGTAATTTACTGCACTCTCGCACGATAAAACGATAAAGATAGATGAAAATGATGAGCGTAACGCGGGAGCAATACCGCGGACTCTCTCGCCTCTCTTTAGCCAATACATCATGTTGGCCAGTGGTGGTGCGTGTGGTGATACCCAGTGGAGAGAAATACCGATGGTGAATGTATATCCGAGTCAATGGATATAAAGCCCCCCCAACAGCATTTCGAGTTTGTAATATCACCGGTGTACCAGTGTTTCATTCATTTTTCATATAATTTACGCTCACTCGATATTTTTTATTTAACCCCTATCTTGTCACACGTCCCAATCTCTTTCTTGGAATTAACTCCACCAGTTTAATGTTAACTCCTGGGGGAGCTTCATCGTGCAATAGCTAATTCGATACGCTCGATTTACCCGACGCCAGTGGGGTTGCGCATAAAACACTCGTTTCATCCGTTTTTTAACTGGTTTCACCCTTTAACTGTTTTGCCCATGTTTTCCGTGTATGTCGAGGGGGCGAAGGGGGTGCTTTTTTTATTCTTTATTGTATCTCGTTAACTAAATTTTCATTCTCTCTTCAATGGGATTCAAACGAGGGAGTTAGGACGCGTCGTTGAAACTGTCGGAGTGAAATATTTTATAACTCCCAGCGTCAAGTGATGGGGACCAGCGGGGGATGCACATCTCGTAAAGTCGATGCTTCAAACACAAAACGAGACGGGGTGGAAGGTGGGGGCACTATGGTTTTGGTAAACGGTACGGAAAGCGGTTTGCACAGCTATATGCCCTCGCGTTACGAATTAGCGAGGCGGACCGATAGTGGCCGGAAAACCCTCTCGTGTTGACGGCAGGTTTATTAGCATTGTTAATGTATTTCGTGTTCCGGTAGTCAAGTTCTGTCGGGAAATTCTCGGGGTTTTCCGATTTATTTCCATTATCGGGACCAATATGGGTATCTGGGGTAACACGGGGAGACATTGAGAATTTTTCTCTTCTTCACTTTTAACATTTTTGGGCATTCAGTAAATGTTAATAAATTATTGGGATTTCAACGAATAATTCCAGGATTATGGGATGGTTTTTGCCGCTGGAGCTGGCGAGAGTTTCCACATTCATCGTTTAATGTTTCATCTTCATATATCTACTTTCACTTCGTATTAACCGTTCCATCGCGGAAAGTGAAATATATTATCAATCACAAATCCCTTATTTTTTAAATTTTTTTAATTCCCTCGAGAATTCCCTGATTAAATTTTTTGCCAGTGAGGAATCGTCGGGAAAATAATTCTTCCTACTCGTCCACTCCTCTCGCTCAATTTTTCCGTCCGCAATCTGAATTTTATTCGCCACAGGACGAAGCCCAAAGCTCCCAGGAATCTTCCTTTATAAATAACCACTCAACTCAGAGTTTCCGCCAGCTCCTCAATGTTTTGACCCTCCAACCACCCCCTAGGCAATAGCTACTTATTCCATTCCCAGGGTGACTTCCTTCGAGCTATATTCCTTAAGTGACCTCCATCCGCCTTCCACGGCGAAAAGAACACCAGGAAACATAAAACCCCGAGAAAACACTGGATATCACTGATTTAAATTTAACGGCATCACAAAATCCTCCAACGAGACAAGATTAAGTTGCCCCCCCTCCCTCGTTATTATCAAGCACTGTACATACCGTAAATTTTTCACGAGATAATAATAGCTCTGCGGATTCTCTAAGCTTTAATCAACGCGAATCATCGGTGCAACCGAAAAAAAAAAATTGAGGAAGAAAGAGAGGTTTCAATTTTCGCAGATTAAATTTTAATTAGCAGATTTTATTACTGCACAGGAGGGGATAGAAGGGGGGAGGCAGAGATAATTGATAGTGAATTATGAATTAATAGTGAGTGCATCTCAACATCCGGAAGTTGTGCGGAAAGAAATACAACGCGTTGCGGATGGTGATCTCATTCTTCATTTCTAATTCCCCTTTCAGAACCCCTCAGTTTTTTCTGCATTCTCAGCATTGCAAACAATTAAACCGCTATTAAAATAAGTGAAGCTATTTCCGTTGAGATTATTTCAAGAGTCATAAAGCAATTGGCGACTTGCCTCGAGTGAGGCATTAAATGCTCGGAAATTTCGGGGGTCTGTTTGAAGGGACGGGATTATTTGTGGGATTTTTATTTGAGGGTGCGATCATCGAACAAGAATCGAGCATTGAAAAAAAAATCGATTTACAAATTGGGACTGGGAGGGAAAGGCAAAAATTTCCAAAATTTGGAAAATCAGAGAATAATGGCAGGGGTAGCGGAAAAATTTTGAAAAATAAAAAAATTTCAAACCTTCGGGAATCAAATTGTTTTTTCAATAAGGAAAATATAAAAAGAATGCTTTAATTTACAATTTACTCTCATTCCGGCTATAAAAAGGGGAAGGGAAATCGATATCGAAATAATTCGAAATATCTCGAAATATCTCGAAATATCTCGAATGACCCGTCAGACGAGACTGACCCGCCACCTGGACGCCGTGGCTAAATCTCAAAACATTTAAAATAGATGCGATAAAGATTAAAAAGATGAAATGAGATTTTTGTTAATCGAATAATGTCACATCTTTGAAGGGCGATGGGTGCAGATGGGGTGGTTACCAGAAACGGATACGCCGAGTTATAATCCGTCGAGTGAGTGTTGGAAAGTGGCGTGGTCCAAGGACAAACGACGCGACTCTCCGCTTCCCCTTAATTTAATCTTCATTTGGAAAAAGTACAAAGGCATACATCCCGGGCAAGTCGGCGAGGCACGAAATGGCATTACCGCGTGATGCGAGCTGAGCGAAAAGCTCAACCCCTCTCGCTCTTTCAGCATCTACTCTATTTGGTGCAGTGGAGGCTACAGAGACCATTCCTTTTCTCGTGGGAGAATTAGAGCGGCCTGGATTTTAATGGGGAGAGTCTGCAAAATTAAGAGCGACGCTCCTCGTTTCCCGGGGACAACAGCCACCACCGTACGCCTCTCGTAACTTGACTCTTTCTTCTTTCACTTCTTTCCACCCACTACCACCCACTGCCATCCACTCGCCCACCATCCTCCCCCTTCACTTTATCATTTTTTTTTCTCCTCTACTTTCCCCTTTTGCTTTCTTCAAATTATCCTTCTCCTCCTGGCACCACCATTTAAGCTGTACCAAGCACCGTAAATGGGAATAATTATTAAAATGAAAATCCCCGTCTCTCTTTGTTTGGAACGTTTTCTTCATAACGCGTTTGACAATTATTTTTTGCATTCATTGTTTTTTCGAAGGAGATTGAAAATTATTTCTTCCCAAAATTAGTCATTAAATAATTTTGTTTACTGTATAAATTAATTCCCATCATTTGATGAGGGTTTTGCAAAATTTCCAGATTTCCAAATTTTCACCGTCAAACTCATTCACGCAATCTCTCTCCTAACTCCAAAATTAAATCATAATTCCTTCGATACCTTCGACACCGATTTCACGAAAATTTCCATTACCCCCCGGAACCCCAATTAGCCTCACCCCCCCGGAAAGACACCAAAAGCTCTCGGACCCGGACAAAAAGAATTGACGCATTTTGCCCTAAAGCACGAACGTAACAAGGTTGTAACGTGTAAAGTAGTTTCACACCAGTTATCGGGTGGATATAACCCCGGTCATAAAATTCTACTCACCCTCTGCGTCTCATGCGCACTTTCTCACCCTCTGTTATTTCCTCTCCCCTGTCCCTCTGCCACCCCCTCAGCGTAACAAAACTTTAGTTTCGCTCTTTTCGCCGAGAAACACAGCGAAACGACCGCACATACGTTTGTTGTATGTCCGTTGTTTGTTGTATCCAGATCGTTGACATTTTACCGTCAGCCCCAAACCCCCCACTGCCCTCCCCCTCTTACCGCCAGTCCTGTATCCACGAGTTCCATTTCAAAACGAATAAAAGTAAAATAAATATTGAAATATGAAATAACGGTCGAGGCATTGAAACGCAAAGGCCCTTTTCCCCCCATGACCCATCATCCCTCCTGACGCCCCCTGACCCCTCCAGTACTTGCAGTACTCAAGTACAATACACACCGACAGATCCAATAACCTCGGACACCGCGTATTTTCTAATTACAACGTGAATACGGTTACGCTAGATTAGAGACTGAATCGGTGTATTCAATTAACGTTTACCTACTCCATATACTAGAATTGTGAAAGCCAGAGAGGGGGGCGATTGGGATGAGGATTGGAAGGGACGACAGGTATAGGGACACCATCTCCTCTCTATTTCACCGGATTTCTCGGTAACCCCACAGGGATTGCAACCGCGTGTTACAACGGTGTGTGCCAGAAAGGGGGGAATGAGGGGGGACAGAGGCACCAGGGGGAGTTAGAGAGGGATATCGTACCCAGTGCAAGCACCAGGCATACACTCGATAATAGTAAGAGCCACGAACTCTCCATCCTCTTTCTCCATTTCCAACTGGCGTCCTGTACTCCCAATAGATTTACTCACTGCCCCCCGTCTGCCCCCCGTCAGGAATTATGGCTATTATTACAGTAAACAAATCGATTTCACTAACTCATCATACCATTTCCCAAGTGAAATTTCGAAACCGATTTTAACTCGTCGCAGGGGGAGGGGGAAAGAGGGTGGTGGAAGGGGGTTTGCGTGGCACAGAGGGGGGTGGAAGAGAGGGGGGAGAAGAGGGATGGGGTAAAGTTAAAGTCTCTCTGGGGGGCTTAATGCGATGCCTAGGAGTTAACAGATTGTGCTTCGTGGATATTCGTTATGTATCCACGGCAGTGTGTAAGATGATTAGTGAGCGTCGTTCAATCACCGGTGGGACGTAAGTTTTGCGCGTCAAGATATTCTCTTGCTATCGTTGGTGTTATGGTGCAATGGATGGGGTACCGTGAGGAGCGCGGGGGCCAGAAGGGGGAGGTAAAAGTTGGTGATGTGGGTGATGAGGGGAAATCGGGGGCAAGGGGGGAAAGGGGGGGCAATGAGGAGGTTGCCCCCTGGGCATGGAGTGTAGAATAGCTCTGGTGGTGGTTTAATCGAGTCGAGCGTAATTCAATTCTTAGTCTCCCATCCCCAAATGGTTCGCGGTGGCACGAGCTACCGAGCCAGCTCGTTTCACCTTTCTTCTTCAATTTTACCTACCACTCGTCTGATCCCCGGCACTTCCTCCCCCCCCATTTTCCTCTGTCTCCTACCTAACGCCCCCCCCCTCCATCCTATCCACCCACTCAACATTTTATCATCTCTTTTGCCGCCTCTCTCTCATTCTGTCCGTGGCATTCTTTTTATTTCTCCTTCACGTTCTCTTTATCACTGGTGTGCCTCCCCATTCGCGGTGAAATAATAAAATTATACCAGCCACCAGCTCTCCTGGGGGTATAATGGTGATTTCGGTGTGCAGGAAGGACAGCCTGAGAGTTATGTGTGAGAGGTAATGGTGGGTTGAAGGGGGTAGGATGGGGTGATAGGGGGTGTAATAACCATCTCAAGTTTTTCCACGATTTTTGCGTGTGTGTGAGAGGCGCACCGCGGAATTCTTGAATTGCTGCACATTGAGCATTTCTGCGCGTGCTGCACACATCAGTGACATTGATCAATGCCACGGCCAAGGAAAATTGTACGCTCGAGCAGTTGCATGCGGGTACCGGGGCTCTTTGCGTTTAACCCGATGTGCGACTTACATTTTATTTATAAGGTGAAATGAGGAAATATAGTGGGAATGAGGAGACATCAATTTTCGTGGCGCACCAGGGGACGGGGAGATGAATTTTCCGGGGAGTTGGAAGATGATGTTTCAGGAAGGGACAGCGGATTCACGGGTTTCGGATGAGATTTCGAGGAGAGATTTGTGGAGATCTCCGTGGGAATGTTGACTTTTTCATTTTTATTCAGAATTTGTTAGTTCCTGAGTAACTGAAATTTATTAATCAAATCTCAATTGTTCAATCAATCAGAAATCCAACGCCAAATCAATTATCTCGGGTTTATAAATAAAAAAAAATCGTCAAAAATCTCCAGAACTGGAAGGGCAAAGGATAGGAGAGTTAATGACTCTCCCCCGTTGAAAAGCTGTCCTTTCAACCCCGAATGTGATTCCCCCCCAAAAAATAAATAACCAAGCATGCAAAAAAAAGTCCGATCGAATTGAGCGAAGTATTTCCGAGTGGTTTGGCAAATAAGAAACACCCTACCGTTGAAATGGGAATAAATTGCATTTGCCGTAGACTCGAAAGCTCGTCGCAATGTACAGTGAAAATCCGCCACTGACAAGGTTTGGGGCGCGGCCCCCGGGGAAGTCTTCTCCCTAGATTTTTTTTCCAACAGATGCCAAATGTCGGGAAAAGTCTCCTATATATGTATATACAAAGGTAAATCGAATTAGAGACGATAGGATGGACGAATGATGCGAGCTCGAAGGAATCCAATTCTCGGAAAAAGTGTTTACCAGTGTGTGCACAACGATCCGTGGCCGTCAGTACATTCAAGTCCTCGGAATAATCCAAGGGCGACAAACAAACCGAAAAAAAAAATTATTACTTGTCGCCAGTACAAGCTGTGCACATGTACTAGATTTTCTTGTCTCAGTATCGGCGTCTGGTTTAAAATCATTACGAATTATTATGGGATTCAATGCCAATTCGATGATTTTGGGAATAATTTCATTTTCATTGTTTCACTTGACAGTTTATCAGGCGACTCACTGTTCATATTTAATTAATTTACTTATAGTAGCAATTACTAATTCCATAATTAACTGACTTCTTTGGAGGGGTTTCAAAGGAATATACCGGTGAAAATTCATATTAAATGAGGAATTAAAATAAATTATGGAATTTTCATAATTTTTTTTCACCGTAAAAGCTTCAAGATCACTCGGTATTTTTCGCAATCCGGATTTACTCTCATCGTTCCCCAGCCATTCCTTAATCTCTCATTTTTTCACAATCTATCTCCGATCAATTTTGATCCGTCGGACGAACCGCGGCGCCGCAGACGCGCCTACACCGGATCTCCAGGAGTCGGCGGCAATTTGAGTGAAAAAAAAAAATTAACCCTCAGAAGAAAAAGTAAAACGCATACGAACTCATGCATAAAACTGAGGGCATGCGACCGCTGCATCAAGTTGCCCCGCGTGTTATCACGAAACCGCACCCTACGATGATGACGATAAAATTTTCTCTCCGAAACCCATCAACCGGTTTTATCTCCTTACACACCACCACGATGTTATCCTCACGTCCCAGCGACTCTGTCGGCCTTGGTGAAATACTCTGATATTCCGTGACTCGGACGAGTTAATAATAGATAAAGTGTAAAACGCGTATTTGATCGCTGGGTATGACTCACACGGTGGAATAAATAAACTCATACGGGTGAAATCGAGTCGTGATGTCCATTTTATATGGGATACCCTGACGCCGTTACACCGCCATTATCAAATGGGACCGTCACCGACACCCGGAAACCCACACCCAAGGTAACACTGTAACCTGAAAAACCGCCAGGTGATTCTCCCAATTTTGTACCACAACTGTTAACCATTTACCGTTAACCCAACTCCCGACCATTCGTCAAGACCACAAGTTTTTTACTACTTATTTACCGAATTTTTGCCCAATGAGTTGCCCACCGCAAGGAATATTACATTTTATATAGCGAGATATTACTTCTCGAGGAATTCAGGATCGAATCGTAAATTTTCCAAAAAGAAAGCTCATATTTTTCTATATTTCACTGAAAATTCCCCACCGGAAACAACTCCCCCCGCGAATTCCCCAAACCGTCGCCAAATATTTTCCAATCTTTAATCCCCAAGAACCGTTACAACAGCTCGACCTTATGAATTTCCGCGGGCGTATTTCACCTAGCAGGCGAAAATCAATTAACCTGAAATAACGCCAAGTTCAATTACTGCACCGAGATAACACGAAGCAACCGAGATTATTTACACCCCCCGAAGAAACCAACACCCAAAAAGAAAAGATTAAAAAAAAAAAAGAAAATCCCCAACACGGAGTGCGTGTCCCTCAGCCTAATGTCGCGTATCTGTACCCGAGGATTATGCTAACGCGTTTTATATTCATGGGGCTAGGAAACATCGCGCACCATTGGCCCGAGGACGTTGTAAGAGTACTCAGAAGTACTTGCGACGTGAATAGTTATACATACCGGTACATATCCACTCATCAACATATTTTTACTCCAATTTTTCACCCCCTGCGCTCTTATCATCAGCATTTTTTTTTTTTCACTTTTTTTTTCTTACCTCGGAGTCGCTCGGGGCCTGATAGTTTCTACATTTCCTTCCGCGTCCCTATATGTTTGTCGTTGAACTCAACCGGTGCAACTCTCAGTTACGAGATCACCTCGTGCATACAACCTCATGTACACAGCACATACTCAATAGGGCTAAAACCCCCAGTGCGCGATTACGATTCACCGGTGGAGGTCGTAAACTCACTCTGGGTATCGTGTGTATACAATTTTATAGTGTACCTTGGTGTATATCTGGCTAATGCTGTGCATGAGCACATCACGATCATATGAGGAGGTACATTGGGGGGTTGGGAGGGGGGTCAGAGGGGGGTACAGATGAAGAGAGAGACTGAGTCACGCGCTGGGACGTGCGTGCCCGAGGCATCATAACCGTGTACTCTGTACCCGCATGCTCACTGTCCGCTCGTATATGCATATTTTCATCCCGTCATCATGTCTATATCATTATTTCGTATGAGACAACGAGATGTTGGGGTTTAATACCATTTTTACGTGTAGGTTTTCGCGGATTTAACGAATGCTTTATGAGAATTTTATTAATCGGTAGTTCGCACTTGGCATTCATGCCTCTTGCGTATCAAATCAGTTGTGAAATCATGGAAAATCATTGGAAAACATGGGGGATAATTGTGTCATCACATTTGATTATAAATTAAAATATGGAGATTCAAATATTTTGTCAATTTATTTGATCAATTTTGTGATCATTTGAAATAGCGACAGTAATTTCGGTAGAACATGTCACAATCCCTCGGCTTAAAATATCAACCGGTAATTTTTGTCCAATTTCTGCACCCCATTACCAGTCGAGATAATTCCGCGCTAACGAATGATTCGATTTGAATTAGAATTTCGGGCGATTTGTCATAGTGACATGGGATAAATTGGTAGAATAGCGGAGTATTTGCGGAGATACGAGAGATTAAGAACAGATGAAAATTGGTGTATTACAGTGCCTCGAAGCGGTACGATATCAGGAGATAGGGACCGGTTGGTTTTCCCTTCTGATTCTCCGGTCGTACCTGAGAAATGAGCACAAGGAGGAGAGAAATAAAGAGAGAGGGGAGCGAGGCTAATTTGTCTAAATGGCGTCGCGCCTCTTCGTTACCGAAGAAATTACCGACTAGACGGATCGCGCGTTGTTGGGCAAAAAGACGTTTTACCTATTCGTCCTGTCTCACTTGCACTTTAACGCTCGTTTTTCTTCACTGCCAGCTAATTTTCTCCCTTTCCCTCCCCCATCTCACTTGTTCTTATGTACCTCAACTGCATGCACCCCATCGCCTCGCTTGTCATGATTGGATTTCTCTCTTGACCTCATCTGCATTTTTGAAGTTCTTCTTTTATAACTTCACTTTTTACCGGTCACCTACACCTTCCCCTCGTCACCCCAACATTTAATATAGTATCGGTTGGGCGCTCGAGTGAGTTAAATGCATGAAGTGTTCACTGTTAAACAATTAAATTGATGACCGTGATTTTTTAGAGTACCTGTGAGAAATTGCAATATCGGGGATTTTAAATGAGAGTGCTTTACGATCCTGCTTGACCCTGTTTGTTTAGTTATACGTGTTTATGTACTCTATTAAGTTAAATGCCCGAGGGGGTGTAATTCGATAGTACCTGGAGGCTGTACACCAGAGGAATTATCCCATTTATATACACCGATAATACCATAGTGTTAATACGCACAACGTGTGGTTGGGGGAGTGAAAAATTTGCACTTTGAAAACTGACACTGACAGTACCAGTTTTGTTATTCATCACCACTTGAATGTACACCAAGTATGGGTACTTGAAGATACCGAGGAGAATTTTAATAAAATTTCACCTGACGCTTGCGCTGGTGGAAATTTTTTAATTATATTATTATTTTAACTCTATTTATCAGAATTTTTTTCTTTGGAAGGTATTGATATTTAGCGGAATATCGGAATTTCGGTTAATTAGGTAACTGTCAATTTAATTTCCTTTGAAATCTGTCACTAAATTTGTCGTTAATTTTGGATATAAAAAAAAATAGGGTTTTCGCATTGAGTGATAATTGATTTTTCAATGAAAACTTAAATTTCCATGAACTACAATTGAATTTCACTAGACTGATAAAAATAGCAACCCAGTATTTGATCGGGTTTCCGGTTTTCCTGGTATTTTTTCCCTCCAATTATTATTTCCATCCGCGTATCCAATTAGCAATGCCGCTGATAATCCCCGAAATGAGAAAATGAAAACCCGTAATTTTCAATCAATTCTGGCAGCGTGAAAAAAGTGCGAACGCAAATGACATCGAAAAATAAAAAGTAAAAATAAATAAACCCCTGATAGAATTCATTCAGTGATACCTGCAAATGTGTTTGCACTCCATATTTCATGATTTTTTTTTTTGGATAACTGGATTGTCCGAGTACCGCACAGAGCAACAATTCAGTTACAATGCGTTATCAGGAATTACTGAAATTCCAGAGGAATGATTTAGCTGACGCCGAGATAATATGGACACCCATTAAAAATTCTCCCGTTATTAATTCTCAACACCCATCCCCCTCTAAACAAAGATGAATAAATAAATAAAAAATTAATTAAAATCTGCGTAATACATTGAATAATAATAAAATAGAAAAGTGAGGACTTAATGAATAATTACTACTGCGCCAATTGAAATAAAAGCCCGTCCATATATTACCCCTTTTTTGTGATTGGAAATTTCAACAATTGACGACTGTTGGTCGTTTGTACATTTGAGGACACCGATGCATTGTACAAATTGTCGTACAAGTGCATTTGTGAGGGTGGCAGAATGGGGGAGGGGGCGTTACGACGTACACGTTATTAGAGAGGAGAAATGGACCTATAGAGAGGTCCTTTATCCCTCCGAGCTATTGGGGAAAATAGGGGAGGGTACTGAGGTGCATGTTTGGCGACATAGCCCGCACTAGTACCACCATTTACATGTGTTTCTGGTGAATCCCATTGTCGGCAAAATGCACAATACCTCAACACCTGCATAACGCCTAATGCAAACACATCAGGGTTAGTTCTATCCCATCTCCTCTATTATCTCAATGCAATGCTCATTGTCATTGATCATTTGTTAATGTTCCAATATTTTTATTTTTCCACTGAAAATTCATTTGACACACCTAAAATACGTTTATTTATATTTCCCATTTACCACGAGTGTCCGATTTTTCTTTTTCGTTTTGATATTGAAATATTAGTTGAGGGATTGAATCAATTTATTTCGGTTT
>NW_011887741.1:861547-882305 GCF_000806365.1 Fopius arisanus | reverse complement strand
CCCCCCCCGTATTTTTTCCTGTCATATTTGGATTTATTCCTACACTCGTATGAAACCAGTTTTTCATATCCCCTGCATATCCCACCCACCAAACACCCATATAACTCATCGTCATATATATATTTTTTTTTCGACGCCTGTCTCACTCGCACTCTTCATCCCAATTTTTTCAATTTTTTTCCTCGTATTTTCAATTCACAGTAACGAGCGGCACGGTTTTTCCTTGCACATAGAGAGACGGTGAGGAGAGAGGGTGCGGCCAGGAAATTCGTTGCCGTACGTGGCCGGAATTTCCGGTTGTGGCACACCAGATCGCCGACGGCTAAAAACGTAATTGAAACCGTGGGCAATCCCCGCATACACATCCATCTGCGTTTCTCTTGGACGGGGAAATGTATATCCGCTCTTTCATTTGTTTAATTTTGTTTTTTCCCTCTCTCCCTCTCTTTGCCAATTTTTTTTTTTCAAGGAATTTGATTTCGTTTGACACCCGACGCGTCGAAAGCGTATACTGTAGATCATTGGTTGCTGTTGGAGTTGTGTACTGACGGAATTTTAATGCACGCTCTAACGGCTTGGAGTCTTTTCACTGGGACGTATGCGGATTCTGATGATGGCAGATTGAATTATTGGATTGGAATCGAATTTCAGGGGTGGAGTGGATCTTCGGTTGGCGGTGGCGCATGGAAAAAAATCTCATTCAAAAATTATAACTGAGATATAGTCCTTTTGCTGAAATGTATTCGACATATATCCGGATATAATTGACACATTTCTCTCAATATATATTTTTTCATGCAGGGGTGAGGGATCGGAACTATCGTGAACTATCTATTCTCGTAAGAATTATTAAAATTTCATGCAGTGAAATTCTTCTGAAGAGCTTCCAGATTTTACCGCTAGTTGTGGGAATTCCTCAGGCCCTTGTGCATCCCGTGACCCGCGAAGTCCAAAATCGCGTCGACATCGAGAGGTCCCTCCCCCGTAAACCGCGAAATGAATTCCACCTGTCGATACCAACCCCCAATCGAAGCTGTTCTGCAAGCGATACCCCCGTCACGCATTGAAACTTCACAATTATGATGTGGATAGATCGATAGTCAGTGGAAAACCCGATCCACCAGAATGCTCCCACCAAAAGTCACGTCATACCACCACCGATATATCCAAAATTAATTGCTTCGTATGGCTCGGTAATGGGATATAATCGGATTAGTACCGACGTGAGTCATGTACAAAACGAAGTACCGTGTTTCGAAATCTCTGGGACCAGGGGAATATTGGCAGTACATATGCATTTACACGTACATATCCGGTTCATACGGTGAGATTTATTTACCTTGCCGAACATGAGATAGATCAGGCAGTGGAGAACGCGATGAACGAATAACCGGACAAAGTAGAACCCTCAGGCAAACATGAGTCACGCCAAAATAGTCATCCATATTTATATTCGAGAACATTGATGACTTGTGAAAAACTCGATAAGAAAAACCAATTATTTCCTAAATTTATTTCGATCGATGGCTGAATATTCGCCATTTGCCTCAACTTGTTGATTATTAATTATTATTATTATTATTTATTATTTTGTTCATCCATCGAACGCGTCTATTGATTTCTCAGATAAATTTCTGAAAAAGTGACGAGTGCATTTTTTTCGTGGCCAACTTTTACCAGATATTTCGTTATTACAGGGAGATAACCATTTTTTCATAATGACCTTTTTTGTAGCACTGATTTTTTTCTACAAAAAATGTTCCTACAAAAAATCGAAATATTCCCTCAATTTCGAGATATTGGCTAAAAACCGGTATGGAAAAGCATGTAGTTATCCCATTTACCACTGAACCACCGAATTAACCCCGATTAGTTGACATAAAGTAATCAATTTTTCCATAATTTCTCCGAATGGACCATCTACCCCGCGGCTCCATTTAGCCTGCACCCCGGAGGTACACACGCATTTGAAATTTTCGTGCAGAGAGTCAAATCATATCGTCTGTCTCCTGCACAAAACGCCCCCAAGCCCCAGGGGAGAATTCACCTCCTCGTTACGCATTTCAACGTTCAAACCAACAACTATCCCCCATCCCTCCCCCAAATGGTACACACGCGATACCGAGCTGTTTATCGCCCTGAGAGGACCTTATACGGAAACTACAGATGATCCTGACCGCGTCAGCCGGTCACTGCGCGCAAAAGTCCTTTTTTTTATTGCCCTATGATGGCACCTTAAAAGTCCACGGATAATAATAATAATACACGAGTGCCAGTGACTCTTTCCCTTTCATTTTTCCCCCATTTTCCCGCGTGCTATTTTTTTTTTCTCTTTCGCATCATTTTTTCAGCATTTCTCTCCAACCCTTCTCCCTCGACGAGAGGAACAAACAGCCCTTCAGTCTAACTGCAACGCACGTATACAAGTGCTACAAAATCGACGTAAATGCTCGTAAAACTCAGTGTGATAAGGTTTTTTCCCTTTTCCCTCCCTTTTTCTTTTCACGAAAATTGACGCCCCGCGTTGTTCCCGTTGGTTTTTTATGATTTTTTCCACCCTCGCTATTTGTTTTAACGACAATTGAACTTTCTCATAAATCTATGAAACGGTTAAAATTGCTGGACATTTTTAATTAACTAATAATAAGGGGTTGATAATTTTAACATGCCAAAAGTTGCCGCCACCTGATGGTTATGCACGATAAGAATTGCCGCAATGAGATGCTAAGTCTTGAGTACTTGGCCCGTGGTGCAGAGAAATTGTACGCTTTTTTTAGCGTTTATATTACTTCTTTTTATTCTCCACTTTTTCCCCCTTTTTCTTTCATTTTAGGTCTTTATTCAGGAATACCGCTTCGTTGGACCGCGTCGCTTCACCAAAATTGCACTCACTATTCTTCCACTCTGGACAGATATTACGATACATCTGTCTCTCTCCAACTCCCAGAGTTGATAGAGCATTCAGTGCAAACTGCGAGATAGAAAAGAAAAAGTAAAAAAATAATTGCACGCTGCATCTTCAATTACACTTGTTTCCCGTGTCAATGTACACCGTTATCATTCTCATTATTCCCTCCCGCTAATTTAAAAAAAAATCATCATTCTCACACCCTCCACACATCCCGGGTTGAGTAATAAATAGGATGCACCCAGTTGTCCTTATCTTTTTTCCGTATTTTCTCATCTCATTCTCCGATCGTTACACGCCAAATTATTCAGCCTGCAAACACCTCGGTACCCTCTCCCCCTCAGGTGTTATAAGCCAGAATGCCAGAAATCGTTTTCACACGAAAAGCGAGAGAGACCCCTGATGAGAAAAACGAGGGACAAAAATTTTCACCGAAAAAAGGAGTAAAGAGTATCCAGTTCAATCTCCGGGTAACGCCCGCATTTGTGTCATACCTCCCCCTTCATCAAATAAAAAAAGAATTCTCGTAAAAAGAAGGAGAAGATGATAGAGAGAGACGGAGAATTTATTTACAATCAGAGGAATATAGAAGCTGGGAGCACAGGTGTACAGATGGAGAAAACCGTAACACGTATGAAGTAGTGTATACCCGAGGTAAAAGTCATAAGACGAGATAGTACGAGACAGTAAAACCATGAGCAAATCTGGAAAAGCCCTTCCGGCCGTAAAAGTCAGGACGGGGGTCGGATAGTCTAGTCCTCCGATATTCGATATCGAAGTAGGGTCGTAAGTCGTAGGTTGGCATCTTCGTGTGGACTCGTTGGTGATCCCCTCCCAGTCTCGGATCACCATAGACTACTGTCATCTTCGTTGAGTATAAAAATGGATAGAGGAGATAGATAGAAAAAATAAAAATACGAGATGAGAAAGGCTGGTGGGAGAAAAAAAGGGGCATCCCTCTGAGATGGTTAACGAGATGGCAGGCCTCGTGCGCATAAAATGCAACGAGAGTCGACGAGATGGCGGGGGCCACGTCCAGATGGGGTTGGAGAGGGATAACACAAGGGGGAGACGAAATGATTTGTGCGGTGATTCAACGGTGATATCGCTCAGGACGTAAAGTTAAGAGGTGTCGGTATCGGCGAGGGATTACCGTTTGGTACAGGTTATGGATCGTCTTGCTCACGTTATTTCGTTAATGAATCTTGAGGTTCGGTAATTAGAGGCTTTCATTCTCGATGATTATCCTCGAAGATGGAATCACGGAATTTGAATGAATTCATCATCCAACATTAACCGAATTCTTCTGTCAGTAAAACGGGGGCATGCGGTCGAGAATGGGATCATATTGCGGGGGATTGGTATCGTCTTGAGAGGATTGTGGAGAACCTGAGGAGTACAAGACGCCCAGCAGTTCCTCCAGGAGAAATTCAAGCCCTGAGCACTGGGGGATGATGACCCTCCAGGAGGATTACACCAATCAGTCCTACACCGCTAAAATAATTCCACCTAATAGTTATCCAAATAAAACAATCAATAAGTCTCTCAATTTTTTAAACAAATTTCTCTCAAGGAAATGATTAAGTCCTTCAACATTCATCTCACCATTCGTGGACCTCCACTTTCCCATAGTTATCCACCACTTTTGCATATTGGCATTTACCAATCACGAAATTCAATTAAAAAATTGAATACTATGAGTACTGAGAATACTTTTGAAGTAACTTTCTTCCATGTACGTCTCGAGTAAATCATTAAGTACTCAAACATTCCTCTCACTGTACTTCCTCCTTCTCATAGTTATACATCATCGTAGCCTATTGGTACTGCATCATCACGACCTTCATCGACAAGCTCATCCCCCAGTGGAGAACCTGTACATCCTTCCTGCCCCCCCCCCCCCCCCCCCCCCCCCCCCCTCAACCCAACAATTTTTTCCCTTCATTGTTCGTATCCAATCGTATGTACCTCACCACACACACACCGTCTCCGTATTGTCACGCGAATCAACTTGAATTCCAGCCGTGGGGACATGTTTGAGCACCGGATAGAATGCTTAATCAAATCGTGTCTTGTATGTATACATACCAAACCCATTCCTACAATCGTCCTTTGTAATAGTCTCATCTTTCTCAGTCTTTTGTGCACCACTTTGCCGCCTCTTACAAACTTAAATGGATCTGACATACATATGTATGGATATTTAAGAGTGAAAACAATTCAACAGTCATCCATAAAATTTTCCTGGATACATGTTTCAACAGACTGAAGGGATTATGCATGAGCGGGGGGTCCCCCCCCCCCCCGTATTTCAGGGTCATGGAACTTGCGGTATATGTGGCAAAGCGGGTTCGATATCGGAGGAGGTGGGGCCCCTTTTTTTTGTATATAGATTTTATTTTTATTGTTAAAGGAGGTGGTGAGGACGTGCGTGCGTGATAGCTGGTGCATGCCGCGTGATCATTCGACGGTAGTTATCTCCTACAGGCGGATCGTGTACTATCTATATAACATCTATAGGTGCATTAACCAATGATTCATCTTGTGTGGTAGACTGGCATGCAAATGTGAAATAACGTTTCATCGCTGGATGTCTCGGTTTTATTGGTCGCGTTAATCTTTACGTTCTGAAAATAATGTCTCGTGTTCGAGGACCGGAAGTCTCGTTGCGTGTTGAATTTTTTATACATTCGATTAATTCGACAAGTTCGATTAATTGAAAGGTATTGACTCTGACACTCGTGACGAAATAAATGGTGACTCGATTGAATAAAATCAGGAAGATTCGTAGATTCATCTGATCTGGTAGATTTCCGCTTATTTTGCTTCACTTCTAGTATCTCCAGAGAATCGGCCTGTAGTTGTGAGAACTGATGAGGTGAAAGATACAGATACAGCAAATCAATGATCCTTGCCACAGGAACATGCAAACGTGGAATAACGTTTCAACGGAGGAATTCGAGATTTTATTATCCACATTAAACCAATAACAAGGAAAGAATAGGCTATTAATGATTCGAAGCTACTCCCACCGGGATGTATATCCACTGATATAGTTATTCAACTCATTGTTCCTGAGGAAAGACAAGTCAAGACTGATTTGACGTTTCTTCGATGTTTCTTTGATGTTTCATGTTAATCAGCGCTTCAACGAATTGAATTTCACTCAACCGTATCCCGAATTCCGTCATATTTGATTGCATTAAATTATTGCCTTCCACGAGGTAATACCAATTGAATAATCAACCGAATGATTGACGAGTGGACGATTAGTACCTGCCACAGACGAAAATACACCTGATTTGCAGCTGTTGACCCGATGGAAGATGAGATTTCCTGGATCACTCTCGCCCCATTGGCATTTACAAAAGCAACTCGTCCCACAATGTTATTACCCCCGAAGACCAACCTCTCGTATGAAAATCTCCTCATTCCCATCACAATGACGTCAGGATAATGCCCACTGCATTATCCACTTCCCCTCGATTATTGGAAGTGCACGAACTCCTCTTTCTCGCCTGTCACGCCTACCTCGAAGCATCCCAGTGCAATATAAAAATACAAAATGAGAAATAAAAAGACATTTTCACCTGGATTATGTACAACAGTTTAGCTGTTGCGGGGGAGGGTACATGGCAATTCTCTCTCAGCGAGGCCACAAAAGCGACAGCTCGAAGAAGAAATACTCGAGAAAGGATAATACCGCTAGACATCACTTATTTTTCTACGTATTCTCTCTCTAAACTCTTCAGCTTCCCCTTCGACATTATTCGAAAGATGGAATGAAACTTGTGAGTGAGGGGGAGGAGGGAGACGAATACCAAACGTGCCTCAGTGAAGGTGGAGAATAAGGTCTACCGGGTTTGTCCTTACACTTTGAACAGCTGTACAGTAAAAGTCTTGAGGAGTTTTACCACTGATACAAGAGTGGAGCGGAAGAATGAGGTGGCCGAGGGCGGCTCTAAATCGCCCGCCAACAGGATAAAGGATAAAGTCGAGGGGTATACATTGAGAGGCCAGTAAAGAGGAGAATAAAAAAAGAGAGGTGAAACTCTAGGTGGAAAAATAGAGAGTGGGAGGGGGTAAAGCCATGGAGGGAGATGAAGAGGATGAGAGTTAGGACATGTGGTTGGGAGGGCTTCGTGCATCGTAGCATGCTGTAAACAGCCGGAACGCCTGGAGTTGTAAAGAGAAGATCTAATCGCCGCAAGGTTGGTCCTTCTCAAAGCTCTGGCTTTTGCAACAAACGGGGTTTTGGACCTCCCGGCAATCTCGATATATTGCCGATTCATTGCACGATCCAGCTTGCTTACGTTATCCCACTGGATGGGGGCACCTTGATGATTCCTCGTTGCAATACCATTCACTTTTTACCATGATCCATTTATTGTCTCTAACGATACGTCAATATCCATTTTTATAGCGTTACGGGTATAATTTTCCTTTTGGGGTTTATCGCTTCTCCTTTTTAGCGCTTTCCATATCCATATATAGCCAAAATTAACGTTTCTCATTTATTACGACAATAATCCCATCGATAATTTACAGAAAAAAAATGTAAAAAACGTGAATTTTGGATACGTACAGGTGTGCAACATCCTTAAGACTTAATTTGTCTTTGAATGCGATGGTTGTCGGTGAGTTTCATCATCAAATTTGACGATTGAAAGATGAAAATCAATAATGATAATTAAATATCGATATTAAATTATCGTCAAATGCCATCAGATCAAGAATGACATTAGTAATTCATTAATGAAAAAATAGTGTAAAGAGAATAAAGACCACTTGTGTCTTCCTATTTTATAACATCATTCGAGAGGATGAGGGACTTGTTTACTCGCAGGGTCTTCCGTTTGTCATCCACGTCAGGGATAACGTGTGGAGCTCCAACGATGAGAGCGGTATGACAGTAACGGAAGGTTTTGAAATAAAAGTAAGAGAGAAAAAAAAAGTGTATGATAGATAATAGAAACTGTGTAAAAAAGGAAGGGACCGAACAAACACTGGTGGAGAGAATCAAGCTGAGACCGACGACGAGAGTCGTGTCGCCAGTGAGGATAAAGGAGTTGTGGAACGCGGGAGAGTAAGAAACACGCGGAAATGGTGACAGTTCGTGCTGTGGCTATAACAGCATTGCTATTTTGCCACAGTCATTTTTTTCATTTTGTTTTTATTCACTTTATTTCACTGAGTACTCCATTCCAATGCCAATCTTTCTTTCACAAACACAAGTTTCTTCAGTCACTAGCAATCCAGGGGACGCACAAATCCAGTACCATGTGCAATATTGGTTCGAAATCGGGGGGATAAAGTACTCTATTTTCCCGGGGGATATGTCTGACGCGTTAAGGTGTTTCGGTAGATAAATATAAATGATGGAGAATGGGATAATTCGTGATTGAACTATTTCCCGGAACTGCGTCTAAATTTTTATCCCCGAAATTATTGTGACAATCAGAAAATGCTAACGATTTTTAAACTGAAAATCGGAGGATAAACGAGATGATGAGAATTACGGGAAGAATG
Source organism: Fopius arisanus (assembly GCF_000806365.1). Lineage (NCBI taxonomy): Eukaryota > Metazoa > Arthropoda > Insecta > Hymenoptera > Braconidae > Fopius > Fopius arisanus. The sequence continues at coordinate 873,868 of NW_011887741.1, read as the reverse complement.
AAAAATATGATGAATTATTTTTAGCCGTGAGTTGGAGTTTCGATTATAACGCGTGCGTGTGAATTCCGCAATAAATAATCCCTGGCGCAGTCATCACCCTTTGATTAACCCGTTTGACCCTCAGGAATAACTGGTGAAACCCTTGGATAACGAGTGGTAAAAGTAATTGAAAAGTTGGTTTGATGAAGTTACTGATATCATAGGGGTTGTATCCGCAGGGCAAGATGCCTCGGTGTGTTACGCAATTAATCCTCCTACCGGTGTCAGGGGTCAAAACGATGAAGATATATTGCCCGATGCCTATCCACAAGCTGACCCTGCCATAATCGAAACCGACGTAAACTACGATACATATGTGTCGGAACAGCCTGTCGCAGCAGTGACTATTATAATCCTCACGTGTACAATACCACTCTTACCTGATGACTTGTGCAATTACGAGATGATTACAGACATTTCATAAATTACGTGGAGTTGTCTGTATTCAAATATTCCATTAAAATCCCATAAGCTTGAGTTGTTAATTTCTTGCGGGAATTTATGCGGGGAGTGGGGATTGTGAGGTTTTTTTTTTCGGGTAGACCAAGGACGTTGGCTCTCTCGCGAGTTTATTGACACCTGTGATAAATAATTTCAAGGCTTCCCAGGAGGAGGTATTTCACTTCAGTTCTTCACGTGAAATTCATTCCCGTTTTTTAGGAAAAAATTGGATAATTTATTCTGGTTGCGCAATGAAACGGTTTTTCTTTTTGAATATGTTATTTAAAATGATAGAAAAACGTGAAAATTCGAGATTTTATGCTTTGAATTGAAATTTCGAAGATCAATGATTTCTCATATAATTTTCGCGTAAAAACTTGAAGGTTAATTGAAATGCCGATCATGTCGGAATTGAGTCCCGAAGTCGTAACTAATTGGTGTATGTAAAACCATAATTTAGAAATTTCTACGATGGTTGGGGAATGGGTCCTCGAATCTCCAACATATTACCAAAGAACTCATAAACCAGAAGACAAGATCCTAGGCTTACGGCACGCGTCACCGCGAGTCACGCTCAGACTTAACTTTATGCCGTCAAGTTTATGCCCTCCTGACTTTATACCTGTGCACACAGATTCCAACTGCCACCGGCATCAGATGAGCACATTGAAAAAGGAACCACCACTGAAAGATATCACCAGAGAAATGCCTCTTGTATATTCCACAAGGGTACGTCTGCCATTCCAAGGACAAAATTGCTGAGATTAGGTTGAGAGGACAGAGCCCAGGCAGAAGGCCCAGGGGTGAATGCCCGTGAACTGTACATTCGGAATTTCCATCGGTTTAATGGAATGACATAATTTTTTGCGCGCGCGTTTCACATGAGTTTTCATCAAGACAGTGCAATATCCCATATTTACTGATATAAGACTCAGGGAATTTTTGGTGGATATTTCACTTGGCGTCCATGCATCCATTCCCCGTGGGAATTTGTGTGTCGGATCACCAATTTACTCTCAACTCAGGATCCCTCCGACCTGATATACAACAACAATCCTTTCCACCCTAAATCCACCCCCTTTCCTCCCCCTTTTCTCATCGTTCCACCCAACTATAACTACACAACTAATATCGTGTCCCGCGCAAAACCGGAATGCACGCGCGGAGGATTACAACTTGTATTAATTACGGGGGACATTATCCCCCGGTGGAGATTAGAAATCGAACCATGGGTAACCGGGCAGGCAGTCGTGAGTTGACTCGGTGGGAAACTGTGGAAGATCTACGCTCCGTACACGTTGGGGTTCACTGCAGTAGTCGTTTGGGGATAGAAAAGAGTTGTGAGAGCAAGAGAAAAAAAAACATTGAAAAAAGAAAAAAGATAAGTCCAGAGAAAAATTCAACAATGAACGCTTGGAAAACAACTAATTGACATTTATTGGATAGAACTTGATAATAGTTACTTTCTTTTGGTTTATTACATGTGCAACCTGTTGAGGGATAATTAATTGCACGCGGTGCGGGGAGGGAAAAACGTGAGAGCTGTTGAGTGCCATAATTACCCGCAAAATCACGTATTCCAATACTCAGGATATTGCAACGAGATCGGAGATTACGAGTGAATCCTGGGATGCGTTAATTTATTTCGCCGGGTGAAAAAAATTGATGCGGAGGAATTGCTCCCTTTTCCGACCAAAATATCCACGAAAAATTGGTGGTCACATGCCAGTGTTAAAAAATTAGTCGAGGAAATTACAGAAGAAATTTCCCCGAAATTTTACTGGTCTGAATATTAATATTTCGGCTATGATAATACTTCAATCTTGCAGCTCCTATCCCAAATTTCGTAGTCAAGACTCTCCCTAATTGATTCTGCATCGTGGGATAAACGGGGGATGAGGGGGATGAAAGGGGTTGTGGGGTAAATCCGTTGGCAAGCCCTCCAGGATTTTCGGAATTGCCGCGGAATGACGGAGCAACCTCCTGTCCTTAATCAATAATCCACTCTCTCATAGCCGTTTCACTTACGATGAATTCTACATTCGGAACGCTTCAGCTGAAATATCCCGGACTTGACGTTGCCACATACCCAATGTCGAACTTGAGTCCAGTGAAAAATGTTTTCCTCCGTCGATTGCACCGAGATAAAAGCACCGGGAGGTGAAGTAACTCCGGTGCTATGAGGACACAAGTTGATTTTGTTTGAAAAATTTCTCACAAATTTTCAATCAATGCGGAACTCTCGTGTCGGCCATCGCTCATTTGGAATCGAACAAACATAAATCATTCTCTTTGATTTATTTGTCCTCTTTTTGACACTTTTCACGGTACGATTCACCCGCCTTTTTCGTGAAATCTCTCTCTCTTTGCCGTCTTGGTTTGGAGGTGATTGCCAATGGAAACACCGACTGTTTGCCGTTGTATTAGTTGCGTTTACGTTTCTCTATTCTTGAAATTGCCGTATCCGAGGAGAAATTCAAAGCAAAATCAATTTGTTGTTATGTGACGTTTTCACTTGCTCGTGCGGTCTGCATTTCTCGGAAATGACGGAATAAAAAACCCATTTTCCTCGAGAATAGCGTAAAAGATACGGTATTTTTTATTGAATGTTTGTCTCAGTGCGTGTGACAATAATCGAAGTCACGTATCAATTGTACGTATGTCGGGTGAGATATTACCAGGAAAATGAAATTTATCGCACCGTTGTGACATTCTCACTTTCTCTGTCTCTCCGTGCGGATTATCCAAATGCATGCCCAGGTGTTTATGGTCCTTTGTGAAATTCATAGAGGTTATACATGTATTATGCGATGGACCAGAGTGTGGGCACCAGGTTCTGGCGAGGGTGAAGTGATAGGGAGAGGAGTTGGTGAATTGGAAGCACTGAGCACACAAACCACCGAGGCGTCGAACAATAACTCGTATTTACGTCCTCGGCCTAGTTTCCGAAAAGTTTTCCACCAGATCCCTAGCATCAACCGAGTTTAAATTACGTCGGCTGATGGCTGTGCGCTGGTATCCAGGGTTGGGAATAGATATTCCCACCGTAGTTTATAAGTTTTGGCTTTCGTGAATGAAACATGTTCCTGATTCCTTGAATAAAATTTTCAGGTGCCGTATTATTCTCATCGCCTTTCACTTCCTGCTCTCCCGTAACTTCCTGGGGTGAAATTGATTGGAGCAGGTGCTTTGCAATATGAAGGACCCGGGTTCCAATCACTTGTTCAATGATTTCAATGAATTCTATTTCGATTTCATCTGTGTTGTTATGAAATACTGATTATTTTTCGTTGTGTTATATCATTTATTCTTTTCTTTCGATTTTGACGTATTTTATTTATCGTCTCATTTCGATTTGATTTACGGTCTCTTTGCAATTTGGAGTTTTTTAAAATAATAGCAATGGGATTGGTAATTAGAATGTTGTGCGTTCAAATTCCACCCGAGGAACTAGAATTTTCCATTCAAAAGGTGTGAAGTTGAAACGCCCAGCTATTTATTATCTGTCATAACTCTTTCACTAACTCAACTTTTCACCTGTGTTTCAGGTGAGTTTCCCGAATAATCACATGGTACAACGTCGCACGGTGAGTGGTGCACATTCACAAAACAATTTTAATTAAATCAGACAAAGTGAGTTTGACTAGAATTATTTCCCATGGACGTAAGGGATGAATTTCATTCATCATACGGGACAGGAGTTTCCACATAAAATTTTATTCCCCACCGGTATTTTTTTACAGCACTCCTCACGAAACTCAGTTGATCTCACATCCGTGCAACATACCTCCCGAAATGATCGGAAATTTATAGCTGTGACATCTGCTATCTCCTTCGATGCTATCTGAATTTCTCTAATATTCACAGTTGGCCAAAACGATTTTGCGCTCTACCACTGGCCCCTCCGTATACTTTTACTGCTCAACCAATTTACAGTGGACGTCGGGTAGCTCCAGTTTTTTTTTTTCCCCTAGGCGATCGATAGATCTAATTTTCGAATTCCGGGGTACGGGGATCCATCTATATCAGGGGAGATAGAGAGGAGGCAGGCAAATGGAATTGCGGGGGAGGGTGGAATTTTAGAGCAGATGGATCTGGTAGACGTACGGTGAAGAGGTACATGGTTGCACTGAGGTCACGACCTGGACCGTCTGCTCATAGAGCGGTTGCGAGGAGGTTCCACCGACTATCCCACATACATTACGAAGTTTTAGACCAACTTCTGGTTGTTGACGACCCCGTGAAATCGGATACAACCGGACTCGATACCCTCCGGTGGAAATAAATACCGATTCTAGTTCATGAAGAGAAATATCGTATTGATGAAAACTCATGTGAGATGCATAAAAATTTTCTCTATAAAATTCAAAAAAAGAAAGAAATGCTCAATAAAAGTTTGGGGCACGAAAAATTTGGAAATTACATAGAATGGAGTGAAATAATGGAAAAAATGATAATTTTTCTCAGTTACGTGATTTCGATTTTTTTGAAAATTATACGCGCTCATCGCGATGTAAATCCTAAAATTCCCCTGGAGATCAATTTGAAAGCGCCATTGAATTTTGGGGATAATACTCTTCATTTTTATTGCCATTCTTTCTATTCAAATAGAGAGAAAAGTTTTGAGAAGTTGTAACGGAATAAATCGGTACGTGCTCCGAGCAAATCCACGGAATTTCCAGATATTCTGGATGGCGATACTTCCCGGCGGAAATTACACTAGTTTTTGAAAATTGAGGGAATTTGAATGTAAAAGTTGGCGCTGACAAAAGTTGAATTAATACAAATGGAGAAATTCTCAATTAGACGGGTTGGATGATGAATTATACTCGTTAATGAGTTTCTGGGATAACCCCAGAGCTTCTGATGGGTTGAGGAGGAAATAAATACTGCTTGATGAGGAACACTTAGTGTTCGGAGCGTTGGTGCTCGAAAAAGATGGATCACCAGTTCTTTTGGTTAATATTATTAGAAGCCGGGATTATGTAACCGTGAAATAGCGACGGAAAGAGGCGGGTTGAACGTAAATGTTTTGAGTTACGAGCGATGGGATAACTCTCGGATAACTCTCGGATATTCCTCTCCACGGAGAATTTTCAACCTCCCCTTCGCCTTCAATACGAAAAAAAAAAGAAAAGCCATTTCCATTCGATGACTTTCAGATAGTCCCTTACTCCTCCCTCCCTCTCCCCCTCCCCAAAATAAAGTTAAATTAACAAAATAATTGTCGATCTCTCCACCCGATGGAGCCGCAGCCAAACTCATTCCCTTTTGATTCCGTGTCAAGTACTTAATGCCATGTTCCCTCGTGAAAAAGGAGAGAAAAAAAAAAGAAGCTGGGATGATGTACTCCATTTCAATGCCCATAGATATGGGTGGTACACAGAGAAGTGTAAAATAGGAATTGAGAAACGAGTGGGATCAAGAGTGGCGTGTGGATTCGAGTGGAGCCCCAGCCATGGGCAAGAGGTAGAGACGGAAAAAGGAGGAAAAATGAGGTAAAGGTGGGGAGAAAAAGAGGGAAAGGATGAGGAGAGAGTGAGGTGAGAGAGGTATTTTCAAATAGACGAGGCCAGAAGGCGATGAAGAACGAACACCCGGGTAATCTCTCTCTGGGGGTATATGCAGACCCATTGCCAGTATAGCTTTTGCAACTGCACTACAGCTGTATTGCCAGAGTGTGTTTCAAAGACGATGGTATACGATGGGTGATGGCTTGCAACTGGAGGGCCAAAAGAGGAAGAGGGAAAAAGTGAGTGGATTCTGGGGAAGGAGAGAGGGAGAGAGAGCGCGGAAGTCTCTCTTCTTGGCAATCCGCGAGTGAGAGATGCGGAAGAGAAGAGTGCGGAGAGTCAAGAACCCCAGATGAAGAGGAGGGGTGATGGCAAAATGCGAGGTGGAGAGAGAGTGGAGTGCCCTGAGGCCGATGCCACAATATTTTGCTCGATTACCATCGCAGGAAAAGCCGACCGAGTTGTGTGTGCCAACGAGAGAGAGAGGAAGAGTAAGCGACCGATGGAGAGAGCAAAAGAGACGACTCACTCTCCTTTTCCTTCTTTTCCTTCTTTTCCTCCTTTTCCTCCTCATCCACCTTCTCCACCTCCTCATGGTGGACCCACACCCCTTCGCCACCATCACGTACCTCGATTTACCACTGAGCGTTTGCGACCCGAGTCTCTCGTTAGCATGCTAATTTATCGATGCATTTAATTTTGCCCCTCCCCCCCACACGAACCGAAAACTCTACGGGGAGTAAGAAAATATAGGGGAAAAATTTATGTTTCAAATTTTACGGACTACCGGTTCGGGGATTGCGAGAGAAATAACTTCAACGATTGATGTTGTTACGTTAGTTTCTCGAGATCATGAAATTTTGACACTCGGTGATTCCGCCTTTTCGATTGTAATTAAAACAAGCATTTCGGGGTGATAATAATGAGAGATACTGGATTATACGGGGGGCTCTTGTACCTCTCGTACCGGTGAATCTTCCCGGGAAAATCGAGGAAATGAAGAGAGACAAAACTTTAATTACCGTCTCGTTGATGAGTGACCGTTGCGCAAGAGCACAAAGCTCTGGGGGGGTGAAGAAGGGGGAAGTGGGAAAGGGGGGTGGATGGGTGCAAAAAGAAGGGATTCCACCAGTGAAAGACGTCACCAAACTCTATTAGCGTAGCGCGAGATAAAACGAAAAAGCTCGAGACATTTTTAGCCATCTCTGTACCGAACAAAGAACAAAGCCAACTTTTACCCCTCTATCCTTCACGATGGATTTAGATATTCCTGGGATTCAGTAGCTGGTGGGATTATGCTTGGCAACACGATGGGATATTTAATTGGATGCAAAGCGTGGCTAATAATTCTCGACACGTGAACATTCGACGAAAGTTGCCTCCCTGAATTTTCGTTTGCACGTTGTATACTGTTTCGAGGTTTCTGGTAATGCAGGGTAGATTTTCAGTGAGAGTTTGTGAATGGTGTGAGAACGTTAATACAACTGGTTCCAAGCAATGACGTCTTTCCTATACAACCACTGTGTTGATGCATATATAGATATTTAGCGAGTATGCCTAGGGGATTATACGAACACGAGTACAAGCCGTGGCACTTGGAACCGGCAAATTATTTTACTCGCTATTCAGAAACTTTTGACATCGGTGTGGAGGTGGTTTTGAGGTGGAGACTGGGGACAAACGAGGGGATGACGATGAGGATGGAGTGGTATATGAGGTGGAGGACAGCAACAAGGGGCCAACTCGGGGATGATCTGAATACCGATCGTGCCTTCAGCGTGCGTGGCCTAGCCCATTCCACCTCAATCTCTCAAACCCGTACCCACAACTGTTTCCACACTTGCTGTCTTCTGTGAGATAACCTACAGCAGCTGCATACATCCACAACGTGTACATCAAGTACATAACACTTGGGTTTACACGTATACTGGGGCCTGTCGAGGTTTACGTCTGATTGATGATCTTTTACTTGGACATTTTGGTATCTTCATCAGGTTCGGGCTCAGGGAGAAGTTCACTCGATGTTTTTCGCAAACTTTTTTAGGATTTATTTTTTCTAGTGGATAATTTATAAAGAGGGGGTGGAACGGTGATTATTCATGCATCAGTATTTGTTTCGTGTTGCTTTGAAAGTTCAACAGTGGTTTATTTGGCAAAAGTTTTAGGAAAAGCAAAGGAGAGGTGCTCGGCGAACTCGTTTTATTTCGCTCTTTCACCCCATAATTATGCTAAATGTTGTTATTATGGAAGAATAAACATGGGAAATATGCTCGGCATTAATGAGTTTTGGTGGAGAGTAATCAAAGTTTTTTAATGCATACAAATCAACGATACGGATGAGGGGTGAGTCCTGGGGATGAAGAAGTCGGAGGTCGTGATTTATGAAGCTGTTAATTATCGGTGAACTTTTTATTTCGGTAAAAATTAATGATGTGCAATTTTCATTGAATTCGGGGTAGTTTCTTGTATTTATTTTTTATGTGGGTGAGTCAGTGGATTTTTACTGGCCAGTGAGAGGCTGTCCTCTCGATTTTAGCGAGACGCTTCAATTCGCCAGTCAAGTTTACTCACATCAGTGTCGGCTCGAGACTGGCAATACGTGACTCGAGTAGCACCACCGGGATGAGGGGCAAAAAGTTGGTAAAAATGGCTGGGATGGAGAAAAAAAATTCAAGGAAAATGCAACGAGGGGAGACGATGGGGGGAATAAATCGGTAAGGAGAGCCGGTCATGAGGCGTTGGAAGCGATCCTATTTCACTTCCAACTGTAAGAAACCTATATAGAAATAACATTTGGTCACGTGCTGTTGCTGGAGAAATACGAGGAAAAAGTGGAGGAGAAAAATACGAGGGTGGATCAAATAATAGTTGAAAAATTTCTCACATCGAGAAAATTTTTTATTAATTTGCCAGCAACTGCGGTTGAGATTTCATTGGGAAGTGAAGTATATCCAAAAAAATTGACGGATAAATTTTATTATTTTTTTTAGAAATTCTATTATTTTTTTTAGATCGCGAAAAAATCATTCTTTTGGAATAAATATATGGAGTGTGAAAAATTGGGCATCCGAATTTTCAAAATTCCGGGGGAAATTGGAGTTTCATGTTGAGGTGTTCAGAAAATATGGAATTTCTCTGTAATTTCGGGAGATGACGGGAGAATTTCCAGGAAAATTGAATATTGATAGCCGGGATGAATGAAATTTTCTCCTTTCTCGGAAAAATTGGAGACCCACGGAAGAATATTCGACAATTTCTTAAATTTCCGGATGGATCAACAGAATTGCGCGACGATATCATAAATTTCATATGTTTTCATTTCTCCGAAGAGTTTTTAATCAATTAAATATTCAAAATCAATAATTGTAGAAAAAAAAAGTGAAAATATTCTTGCCTAAATTTCCGCGTTTTTTCACTCGAGAAAAAGATTGAAATTATGCTTTTCCCATTCTCTTCAAAATGTCCCCGTTCGAATGCCCCGAAAAAATCCCAACGAAGCCCTTTCGAAAGGAGAGAAAACAAGAATAAAAGGGAGTCGTTGAAGAATTAAGGTCCTCGCAACAAAACCCGAAAAACAATGAGTAAAAAAATCCGGGGAGAATATGACCGCGGGCGATACGTTTCGACGAGGATGAAGATGAGGGCAGGACTTGGCTAGTCCATTCTCGAATAGATTCTCGAAAAATGAGACGAGGGATGAAAAGTAAATAAAGATAGGCAAGAGGAAGCAGCCAAGAGTTGAAAAGACCTCATCCTCCTCAAAATCCCATACACTTTTCCCTCATCTTCTTACCTCCAGCTCTCGCTGGCCAGATGGTATTTGCTAGCTCGTGCCACGCGATCCGCGCGTTCCTTTCCTCCTCAAGCGTGAAATATTCATTATCGATAGGTTTTGCAATTATCCCGGGAAGAAAAATCCGCGATCCCCCGATGATTGATTTTAATCATCCCCTCATTACACGGATAAACAAAACACCTAACTCACTCGGTGTGAAAATACCTCGCCATCGGGGACAAGGGAGGGAGGAAAAAAAATTATTATTAATAATAATTATGACTGTCAATTAATGATCAATGGATTATTTTATCACAATTTTTTGCCCTCAATATTTTGACATTCAACCGTTGACCCACAAGATAATAGTTTTTCAGAGAATTGAAAATTTCGAATTCGACTAGCACAATGTCCCAATGGAGGCATTTGCAAGCAAAGAAAACAGAATTTTCAGAGGATGCAAAAAAAAAACACATACACACACACACAGGAAGATGGAATTACGGGGGTAGTATAGAGTTAGCTGATGCAGAGATTCCGGTTTTTCCATCGGCGCTTGTGGAATGCATCGTCGACCGCCCAAAGGATTTTTCTGTTGAGCGGCCAAACGTGGACCTCTCGAGAGGAATAAATAAAATGGTGAATTTTGTGAACCTCCAAACCCCAGAATACCCCCCCTCAGTGTATGAAAACTGGACGATGGCACAGGGTGGGCCGTCCTCAACAACAGTGGACTATTGAATGTACGAGAGAGGGTTGAATTGGCTCGTGTCCAAACTTATATTCCAGTTTTCCCAAGCCCTCGCATTCATACACATTGCTACCGAAAAATTCTTTCTCTCTTTGGTATTTATAAATACGTATGAACCAACACAAACGGATCAAAGAAGGGGGAAGGGGGTGTGGAATGGGGAGGGAAATGGCGAAATGGCGAAAGAGATGGGGTAAAAAAAAAAGAAAGAAGTATGAAAAATTTTCCAAGTTTATGGGCCACACACAGGAGACAAGAGAGTTTAGTTCCGTTCAGTTAAACTCGTTCTCTCCCCGCCATTCGTCCACTTGTTTTTACCCACCTCTTTCATTTCACCCAGTGATCCCTCCAAGTATGCCGCCCCCTTTTTGTCTACCCACCGTTAAATCCGTGGAAAGAAGACGTCGAGTTTAACACGCTCGACAGTTCTGCACTCGGACGGATATGAACTCTGCTATTATCTCGGGGCTGGGTAACTCGTGTAAGTAGATAGTGTTTGGTTTACTCGATGTCGAATGCATCCCCCTCGCTTCATTCCACGGACTCCACAAAGAACCGTCCTCCAGCTGTATTTCACATTGCAAAATGTGTGTGCAAATTCCCACGAAGTACCCAACCTCCAGTCCTCAAGTACTACTAGCACCACTTGGCGATGCCTCTGGAACTCGCCGCAACTCATCCAACTAAAAATTCCTTATACCCACATTTTATTCTCCTTTTGCCATCACCTCGGTACTTTTTTATCATCGCGCAATCGTGCAATTAGAGATTCCCAGTCGTACGGATTCCCCAGCATTTAAGCCTGCATAACTCGATAGGAGACAAAAGGATTTGCTGGATGTTATATTTCAGGTGGGGCGAGTCTTTGCTGATGACATTCCAATGGCAAATACTCTAAGACTTTTTTTGTTTCGGTAGATAGTTGGCATGCGGGGCAACATTTCTCTAGGAATTTTTCGTTTTCAGTGGCCGGGATTTTTTGACGAAACGGCAATTCACCGGAAAATAATGGTTTCGGAGTGGCAGGCATTGGTTTGTGAGAATTTTTAAGAAAGGCCATTCAAGAAATTAAATCAAATTTTCACGGCCGGTATTTCCTGATATTTTCTCAATGCTCACCAAATAATTATCAACGCATCACACCTGCCCGGAACACCACGAAAATTCCATTGTTCCAGACCGAGACCCCCCTGTCTTCCTCACTTTTCCCTTCAGCCCCCGCTTACACCATCACTTCAAAAAAATTCTCCGCCAACAATCACCTACCCAGCAACTGCCATATTTACCAACCACGCTTTGTTACCCCGAACATCTCAACCAAAACAACTCTCCATTTTTTCACTTCCGTCCTTTTTCCCTTTTCCCTTCGCCCCCTCGCCCCCTCACTTCAACTCCTCCTTCCTATTTACTCTCTACATTTGGAAAAACTCAACAGACCGAGTAGAGGCCTGGAGTTCATTCTTACGTAAGGGCAGAAAAGATGACAGGTCCACTCGTCGGGCAGGAGGGGGGTGGGGGGCGACAGGGGGTGAGAGAATAAAGGGGCATATACAGTGTAAATATTGCCATGAGTATATATTACGGGTCAGTGAATTTCTCCAATTTACCCAGCGCTGGATATGTTTGGGTGGTTGTGCAGAAGGGGGGTTGGAGCCCCCCTTCGTCCCCCATCGAGTTTCTATCCTCAGAGGGGCCGAAGGAATACAGTGTATATACATACTGTAAGGGAGTTTCTGTATACCCAACGGACAAGACACATTCGAGAATTCTGTGCCGGGATTCCAGTCCCACCCCCTCGCCCC